>NC_088300.1:49630083-49916310 GCF_032854445.1 Liolophura sinensis
TTGTGTGATCAGACTTGGAATCATTATTTCTGCTCGTGAAATCATGGGTGTGAGGTCTTTAAGCCGTGCGAGATTGATGTCTTACTTTGCACAGGTTATGAGGTGAGGTTCACGAATGAATATTTCTGCAGATCATAAAGCCATGCGAGGCTGCTGTAACTATGTGTGTGCGATATGAGGCATGGAGGCGTCTCTCTTTGTAATGGGTTTTGAAACTGATGAGAAGATATTACTTTGTGATCTAAAATGGGGTCCGTGGGTCATCTTGATCAGGTTTTCCTGAACCTTCCGGTGCAAATAGAGTGTTACTGTAATATTTGAACAACAAATGAAGATATTCGAACACCTCTGCACAGAAGCCCTGTCACGTTCCATGGAGACCACTGACCTTCCACCAGTATGGGATGGAAGTCTACGCTGAGGAGGACGCCAGCAAACGCAGGGTACATTCATCGTGTTGAGTACGTCTGGTTGGATATATGTACAGCTGCAATCAAATCATTATGAAATACATATTCTGATTAACGGTAACTTATACATTGGCATGGTACACGGTTCGGATGATCATTTAATTTATCCAGCAGGAACTTTCCTTGCATCTTTCCCTCATCAGTGAAAACTGTTGACTTCCTTACTTTATATGCTTTCTTAGTTTATTGGTGGTATGTGTTGAACGTTGTTGTGAACATCCGATTGTTGATCCGGACGGTCCAATGGCAATAAGGCTGACGGCTGGTAGATTCTAGCCTCAAAGGCCAAGGGGAACCCATAGTCGATTTTAATCGCTAGCGATGATCCTCCAGTTAAATGTATCTGGTATACACAGCATAAAATAATAGCCTTGCTTGAAACTGGCACTCCTCTCAGAGATTCCGTTGAATAACAGGGTGTTACCTGTAATTAACTGTGGCTTGTACCGGGTGTTCAAGTCACGTATACTAAGTTAGCAGATTCTGTTTAAAAACTGGCTGCTTCATTCACCAAAATTTGAAATCAGATGTGTTGTCCGAAGTCCAGCTCACTACTTGAGCTATCGGGAAGTTCTCTCTAGTAATCGTTAGGATGAGGACTAGAGGGTTGCTCCAGTTACACCTCTGCTCTCTCCAAGACACTGTCACGTTTACAGTCTCAGCCCCACGCTCCATTCTTGGAACCTGTTCTGTTACGGCACCAGTGTAATGGATGACATATTAAGAGCTTCATATAAAACCATATCAATATTGCAAATGGACATTGTTCATTTCGACAGCTCCAACGCAAAACACACAATAATTAATGGCATTCTTTCCTAGAACTTCTTAGCTTTATTAAAGGTGGGGAAATATATAGTTTTACAAGACTATACGCGTGAACTTTTATATATGTATTATTTAAGGTATATTTTAATATTCAGAAAACACCTTCCAACTTCAAACGCTAAAGCGATGGTTCCAATCAACAAATGATTCTTGCGAAGAATGAAACGTTTCTTTATGTCACTATCGCCTTCGTTTTCCGTGTCAAAGCTGGCGACGTCTGTGACAAAACACGCCCTCTACCAGGTGATCATCTAGCTTGAATACCGAAACCGGTAATTTACATGACTTGGATTTGGAATCTAAATGATCGGGGGTAATGAATGAATAAGTCATAATCATTATCATGGTGTGTTGACCCTTTTGCCACAGTAAGATACCTTATATGAGTTATGGAATCTATGCAGTTTGTGCATCGTTCCAAATAGGCTTTCATCAAACTTTTCACATGCTATATGTGTCCATGGATACAACAGGATCGTTTAGAATTATAGCCTACCCAAATCGGTTCTAAACAACACGTTACCATTTGCCTTAGGATAAGCCTAAGTTGACATTCTCGTCGTCAGCAAAACATTATAAACTATTAGCGACCGCTGTCAGTGAACGCTACAGGTGGGTTGGAATGCACTAAGGGTTACTGATTGTCAGTGTCAGTTTAAGTGACTTGAACAGAGCTATACAGCAAGAATAGACGGACAGTAATAGGCACTGTCGAGCATCTTTCATGGAAATCTTCCCTTTACTGTCACCCCGCCAGTATGAACCCAGGTATGGTGAAATACAAGTTTGAATGAAGCAATTCAGCCAGAGCCCACACTGAACCGTCTGTTTGCAGAGCTATTACCTATCCAATGATTCCGTTTTCGTCCATGACAGGCGTGAATTCTAACCATTTATTTCGACGAGATATAAACCCACGATGCCGTCGGATACATTGAGTGAAAACGAGTTACATCCGTGAACTTGATATGTCTCTTGTGCTGAAATGCTTTAATGCAATATTATAGCCAGCAGAGACACATATCGGTAGACACTGGACTGATGATAGCTTTGTGGAATCTTAGAGCCTAGTAAGTCATTGTACTAAATGATAGATCTAGTTTAGATACTATAATTATTCAGTTCTGAATTACCTATACGCTGCTTGTTGATTTATATCCACCATTCTCTTTTTCATCACTGAAAATAAAAGGTTGGATCAATTGACAACCACATTTTCTACTATATAATATAGAAAATAAGTCCGTACCCGAAAGCTTTTTGTTTCTATATTTATCATACCAAAGTATTTTTATATATCACCGTAACTTTTACATATCATGTGTATAAATATATCTGGCATATGTTCTTTCATACTCCCATACAGCGTATGTGCCGCTCTCTAAGACTCGCTTCACTGCCACCATTGTTTTTTGTACAGAAATCTTGAACAACGCCAAGGTCACTGGGGTCACGGTGATGAGGCAAACAGTTATGTCAGAAAAAACAAGATGCTTCCTAACTCTGTCTTAGCTTTTGTTTCCATTAATTATTGTAGGCATGCGTTCCAACATAATTCCAACGTACATCTGAAACAAATTTATTGCTGAAAAATAGGTCCTGAATAGGTTTTTAATAGTCAGTTGTCTGTAGCTTACAGGTAAAGTTTTGATAACTATTTGTTTCATGTAGCGGAATGATTCTAAGGGGGTACACTTAGCACGGTATAGTTACTACATGTCTTCCTCACATTGGCGCCCAATGTCCAAAGCCACAGTTAATTACCTCATTAGATTTTGTACTTGCCAAAGATGGTAAATAATTACCGTGCATACCGTTGTTTTTCTAGAAGACGTTCTTTAATACTGAGTTATATGTGATATGAAGCTTTTTGAAGACAGGTCGTGATCCCTTTGTATTTTTTTAATGTGATTGTGTGTTAAATGTGATGGCAACACCGCAAGTTGAGTAATTCTAGGCCAGCGACGTCTAATAAATTGCACTGCATTCTTTTTACCTTATTCTGCTATAGCACTATGGCTTAACAGAATTAGAGAGCGTGTAAATTGCTACTATTTGAGGATTAACATGAACAGTTAGAATAACCATAGCTGAGGTAAACTGACAAGAGGCCGTATTTCACCGGTTACGTGTGACCATTAGCCAGCAATCACACTCGTCGCTGCTCTGGTTTTACCCTCTATGCTGTAGGTCTTTACTTGTATGCAAAGTCGTACAGCATCAACATATGAAAAGGTGGCATTGAACTCTTAATGCAGTATTTAATCCACTCGCACTGTTTCTGTTTGTTTTCGGAATTAGGCTTGTAGATTGCATATCCAATTGTACTAATTTCCCAGGTAGGTATTAGGTTTGATTGCTTTATTTTATGATTCTTCATTTTCGCTGGTTCTTAAGTTTGTTAAGTATGAAAAAAGTCGGTTATTAGTGATATGTACACTGGTGTTTCTGTTTTTATTCCTAATCACGGTACAAGGACAGTCCTGTCAGATACGTGTACCCAAGTAATGCCTTAATCACGCAGCAAGCTGCTGGAGTAATGCTGTCAAAGCAATGCCTTAATCACTGGGGGAGCTGTTGGATCAATCCTGTCAAGATACATGTACTCAAGCAATGTATTAATCACGGGAAAAGCTGCTGGAGCAATTTTGCCAGTTACGTGTACCCAAGCTGTGCCTTAATAATGGAGAAAGCTGCTGGAGCAATCCTCTCAGATACGTGTCCAAAAGCAATGCCTTAATCACGGGGGAAGCTGCTCAGGCAATCCTGTCATGCACGTGGGAAACTGGCGGTGAAACCCTATCAGATACGGTTGTTCTAGCAGTGCCCATAGCCCGCCAACTCTGACGACAATCCCTCAGGCAATATATTTGGTCCACATTAATCTAATTTGCCATACGGTAGTCGGACGCCATTGCAGGCACCGCTTCAATATTAAACATCATATTTGATTGGCCACCGCAGAGAAGTACAAGTAGATGCCTTTGGAAAAGAGGCTCTTGGCTTGGATACAACCAGGGTTATTGAAAGGCGAACCCTTTTTTTGACTTTCCAAGACGTCAGCATCACACCGGGCTATAGACCTACAGGGTGGTTACATGTATGTGTTTTTTTTGTTCTAGGTACACCGATGGCTGATGATGACAAACACCTATGTGGACTTCAACTGTACATCTATAGCTAATGCTTGGGCAACCAATCCAGATAGCCCACTCGAGCCGTTGACAGATGGAGCCGCTTTAAACTGCTCCCGGAAGTGCTGATACCAGAAGTGATAACGAGCCGTGTTACCTGCTTGCAGTACTTTTGTTGTTTAGCTTCAGCCAGGCTTTGACGACGTCATTTGTTCTGGCGTGGTCCTCGGGGGGTATTTAGGCAGGCTTGTCGAGCTGGAAAGAGAGAGTGACAGGATAAAGTTACTCGGTATTGTCTAGCATCAGTTTGGCGCTGCCACACAGCCAGCTGTTGCTCACCACAAGACCATGTTCCGCATAGAGCGAAGAAATCTTTCCAGTGAAGGTAAGTTAAATCGATGTACATTGACTTCATTGACATAGAACATTGGGCGTTAACAAAACCGATATTATAATTAGAGCTAACTGCATGCAGTGGAGTATCAGATAAGCATTCTTCAAAGAATGCTCTTTGGTGGGTTTTTTTTTTTTCATATTTGCTTGAAGATATTTTGGCACATCTAAGGTAGAGCAATATGTACGACTAATTGAACAGCGTATTACAGAGCGATCTTTGGTAAATGTACACATATTTTTTTTAGAATGTTGGTGATATATTGATCAGGGTCACTGGGATAGGCTGGAGTTTCTTTAATCTGAGATCCTTTTATGAAAGGCACACCCTTATATTGGCATTTTTCTCACTTCCAGAGTTGTAACTTGAAGCCAAATGAACGTTGTAAACATATCAAAGTGCCAATCCTGCATGTTGATTTCGTCTCATTTTCATATGGATCTCAGGTGTTTGTATCCAGGAGATCGTGGCGGTATTATTAACTCAGTGAGAGCCTTGGCTGGCTCGTAGAGTTAAATCGATCGCTGGCTGCGATTATAAATCCCTTGACTAGTGAGGTCGCGTGTTCGAATCCTGCTTCACCTGACTGTGTTTTTACATCAAGATGTTTAACACTTAACTGTGCGAGGTCAGAGGTTTAATGTGGGTATTCCACTTCCCCCACTGATAAATTTGGCCTGGCAGTTTTACATGATGGGGGAAAAAACGTGAGGACGGCGTTGCATTTTTGTCTGTACCATGTTACAATAAATCTGATCGCCATGCCATATCCGAAATTTTGATGACAACATTTTGATTTATAACGGCTGGAATTCTTCAATTATTTGCCTCAACAAGCCTCAACAAGCTTATACGTAATTAATTATATAGGTTATTGATCAATCGGTTCGCCTGGGCTCTTTTTATAATCGCTGTAAATCATATATAACTGTGATATTTGTTTCACTTAGTCAGCAATCAGCTCAATAATTTGTTGCCAGTATCATTCTTTTTTAACTTGAGTTGTTGTCTAGATAAGACCCCTTGACATTTAAAATGATTTAAATTGTTGCACATCATGATTCTCATCTGTTGTAAGTGGTTGTTGGAGTCGATTTATTTTGTAACAGTCAATATGACAGAGAGACGTAATTTTCAGTTATTAACGGTCAATTTAATCTAACTGGCATTTTATTTATTCATTTTCACATTGGATTTTAGTCGTGTGAAATATGACTCACTGACGTACATTTCAAGAGGTGGAAAAAAAAGCCAACAGTCTTATTTTTAACGACAATTCTTGAATTTATTCTGTTGATAAGCATACATTCTTTGTCTCATCATCATCTAAGTTTAGTCTTACACATGTATATAGACATCAGAACAAATATTCGTATAACAACCGTCAGTCAAAACGGACGTCCCAGGTCAATAATCGCAATTCCGAAAACAAAAGCAGGGCTATCAAGGTAAACTGCAAATGTTTTTGATTTCCAACTTAAAGTTACCAGGGTAAATATGTGGGACTATGTATATATCTATGCTTGGCTTGGGGTTTAACGTAGTACTTAACAACATTTCAGTCGTCTGACGACGAGGAGTAATTAAATTTGTGTACATATACTGGGTCTTCTTGTGGCAGGGCGAGTCCATGGCGCCAAAGTGATACCACCACCGAAGTATCGTGGCGAAGTCACCAGATAGGACACCCCACCCAGTCACATTATACAGGCACAAGGCCAATCACTTTTGCTGTAACTTGTCAATGCTGAGCGCCAAGACAGGCAGCAGCATATACCATTTTTTAAGCCTTTAGTCTGACCCGACCCGGGTTGATCCCGGTGTCTCCCGACATCGTATATACATGGGAATAATTGTTTCTGTTATTTTATATGCCTGTACGGAATGTGTAGCTTGCCATGTAAACCGCATATTCATCTGGAATTCTACAATTTTGTCATAACGCCATTATGCAGACGAGCATCGCCATTGTCGTCACAACAAAGAAATAAACAATGTAATTTTCCCTACAACAATACATAGGCCAATTATGAAAAAGAAATACATGTGTATTAAAAATTGAGTTAGCGGAACAAATACGTCATGACGTATTTTCAAAAAGAAAACTTTCGCAACCTTACACATTAACAGGAGAAGATTGTTGACACGAATTCTTGCGAAATTTAATAGCCTTGCAGCCTTACGCTTTCAATAAGTGAACAGTGATGTAATTAATAAATTTACATTTTTCAGTCATGCCAAGTTCGCCTCCAATCTGTTGATCACAGTTTAATTTCTTCACGGTGGACAAGCGTTCCCCTCCAGTCTGCTAATCACAGTTTAATATCTTCATGATAGACAAGCATTCCCCTTCAATCTGTTGATCACAGTTTAATTTCTTCACGGTGGACAAGCGTTCCCCTCCAGTCTGCTAATCACAGTTTAATATCTTCATGATAGACAAGCATTCCCCTCCAATCTGTTGATCACAGTTTAATTTCTTCACGGTGGACAAGCGTTCCCCTCCAGTCTGCTAATCACAGTTTAATATCTTCATGATAGACAAGCATTCCCCTTCAATCTGCTAATCACAGTTTAATTTCTTCACGGTGGACAAGCGTTCTTCTCCCGTCTGCTAATCACAGTTTAATACATTCATGATAGACAAGCATTCCCCTTCAATCTGCTTATCACAGTTCAAATTCTTCACGCTGGACAAGCAATCCCTTCTATATACGTACAGCATATACGTATAGCAATATACGTGTGAAATACAGTTGGCGGGAATAAATGTCATAAGAGCTTGATCTATCCCAAGGAAAGTAGAATAACAGAGTATAAGGGAATAATTGCAAGCGGTGATAATATTACACTGTTATTAAAACATACATGGTAACAAAATAAATTAACACAAACAGGAATTATAAAAGATGTAAGAGATTTTATGGACATTTATGTGTGAATTTTATTTTACTTCTTTTTTTATATTTATATTTGATCATCCAGAATTACCAGATCAAATCCCGGGACGGGATTGAACCCGTATTTCGCGGCTACAAGGCGGAAGCTCTAAGGCCGGTATCGACCAGTAATTTTACTATTCTGTCAGATTTTGTCTGTGTAGGCGCACTTACTGGTGCATTGCCGCCGTGCTGAAGCTTCCAGTGTAACGTTTTAACGTGGTTGTTTACGATTGCATCTGTCTATTATACTCTTGATTAATGGCTAGGATTAAACATGTTATTGCCATAACAGGAAGTTACAGCAAACATTTGATGCCAGACGGAGATAGCTTGCATGAACCCGTAACACAGTGATAATGAAGTACATGTAGCTTCCCTCTAACGTCACTCGCACCAGATATGACTGTCACGAGAATACCACATTTCACCGACCTTCACGGAAGTTTCCCAAACAACAACAATAAATTAGTATGGGACTTACCAAAGTGTTTTCTATACATTTTCATATCCAACGTTAAATCAACCATTGCAAATTCTAAAGCTTTCCTTCTTCAATTACAGTGACCTACGACCGTTTAAACATCGCGCATCATTGTGGATCAGAGGGGAAAGAGAAAAGTAAAGCAGTCCTGAGAATGTTGGAATTGGTGTAAGAGAATAGGAATGATCCAAATATGGTGATAAATGTGTTGTACCTCAATATCTCATAGACCGTATTGGATTGTCCAGAAATAGAAATATAGGAACATATTATTAGTTTAGGCTGAAAAGTTCCTGATCTCCGCTTGACATACACTGTTACATAATTTTATTTATTAATAATTATATTTTTTATTTTTATTGTTGGTGTTAAATAATCTCTTTATATCATACTGTATAAGTTTGTATACAAGCTTAGGTGTACGTCGTAATTCTGCTATTTTCTAGGTGATCAAAACTACCAGTTTCATGACGGAACGCAAAATCGAGAACTGCAGATTAGTCAAATTGCACGATTTGTTTAGTTATTCTAGCGCGATTTTTGATAAACTGCGTGAGATTATCAAAATTGTGGTGCGGTTTCACTAATCTGGCATTCTCAAGTTCTCGTATCACGCATCCTGTCATAAATCCCGCTTGTCGAGATTAGCAAAAACGGAAAAATCGCTCAGTTTTATTTTATTAATCTCGACATTCGTGTTTTTGGCGCGTGGGTATTGAAAGAGACAGCTCGAGAATTCCAGTGGCAGCGTGTGTCTTTTATAAGTATTTGAGCTAAAGGCGTCAAGTCGTTTTGCTATTTGTTGCCATCCTCTCAGATTCCTAAAAAAAACAATGTCACATCATGGCGATCAACTTCTTGCCGGTATTCTTAGTATGTTCGGAGACGAACGTGCCAATGGTATGTATGGACCATCCCTGAATGCAAGACCACGTCAGGCCGGAGGTCGAAACTACGATTATACCAACTATAATGACGGCGATTATACCAACTGACTACACGCTGATTAGAATGACTGGGTTATCAGATTCCGGCTTTACTTCTAGTAAATATTATTCACTCTTAGCTATTACTGTTATCTCAACAGCGTCGCTGTTTCACTGGGTTAGATCTCATCGTTTGAAATTGTACAACTATTCCTGTAAATACTTTTAGCGAATTTCCCAAACTGCCATCCGTGTTTTCATTGGTCTGTCTTGCTGCATCGGTAGCGGCTTTACGTCAGGATGTTTATCGGGTAATAAGGCCTAGGGCCGTTATTTACTCTAGCTATCCAGCTATCTCCACTCATAAATCTAACCACCGTCGTCTCAGTGGAAAATTTTCCAGCACTACTTTAAACGACAATCAAATTTATTATCTTTCCAGGGGAAGTTCATCTGACAATGGATTCCGACCAGAACCTGACACTATCGTTCATGAAGACACCAAACAACTACTCAGCCCACGACTATATGCCGATTCTACAGGAATACAAGCATCAAGATCGTTGGTTCGATAAGCCGACGGAAGTGACCATCACGATAGCCTATTGCACTATTATTCTTCTTGGTCTTCTGGGAAATGGAATCGTCTGTGTCATTGTTAGCCGGAAGGAAAATCTTCGGTCGGCAAAAAATCTCTTTATTATGAATTTGTCGATATCCGACATCATGATGTGCGTTATAAGTATGCCGTTCACTTTGTTGAAGCTCACCATGAAAAACTGGCCGCTAGGTAAAATCATGTGTAAGATCGTGCCTTTTGTTCATATGACGGACGTTTTTGTCTCCACGGCTACCATTGTAGCCATTGCGGTTTATCGACATCGCTGCATCGTGTACGCCAAGAAAAAGTCCTCGTCCAAACGGACGATCGTATACACGTTAGTGATGTTGTGGGCCATCTCTCTGGCTCTCTCTCTCCGAGTGTTCATCTTCTCAGAGGTTAGACCCATACAGATGATGCACACCTTGGTCCGCTATGATATATGCATGGAAGTCTGGCCCTCCGGTAAGATTCGAGGTCTTTACACCATTTTGCTGGTTGTAGTTCAGTATCTTCTGCCGCTTGTAGTCATCAGCATTTTGCATAGCAGAATTTGCCACTTCCTGCGTCTGCGAATCACGGAAAATCCCATCACACGGCGAAATTTCGAGAGGTCTTTGAGAGCCATCCATCGGCATCGGAAAAACATGACCATTCTCACGTCCATTGCGATGACCTTTGGGATCACGTGGTTGCCGTTAACCGTTCTGAACATTATGGCCGATTACGACTACCGTATTTTTCTAGAAAGCAACTTTAATCTGGCCTACGCTATCTGTCACCTGACCGCCATGTTGTCGGCCTCGCTGAACCCAATCATATATGGAGGACTTAATCCTAACTTCAGAGAGGAGTTTTTGTCGGTGCTTCTTTGTACGAGACTGCGTTCAAGGAAAGGCGAGGATTCAATCGACGAAGGTGTCTTTAATCTGCGTGTAATAGGAATGGATGGATCGACTCCATCCAAATCGTCCAGTGGCACGAACTACAGGAGTATTGTATTCAACAGCGGTTGAGAATCAGCTGGTCAACGTGAGGAAACCTCACAATTGTCATGCTTTGCATGATATTCAGGAAAGACGGCAGACAAGTCATCATCAGTCATCGATCGTGTTGATGTGGCTAGAAGTCAGGGTAACATAACTGTACTGCTGTCAGTGTGTTCTAAGCTGGGGCAGGTGTGGGGCAGGATATTTCTCATGTACACATCAAATACTCCATGTTATTCAGACACGGCTTTAAATTAACCAGCTGTGTACAACACGATACGTTCTCTCTGACCTTTCTCTGTCTACAAAAATAAATTGTTAAGTACGACGTTAAACCTCAAGCACTCACGCACTCACTCTACGAAAATATTTGTATCTTTCAGGGAGCGAGCTATGACCAAATGGTGAAAGGGATACAGAATGGATTGTTGTTAGAGATAAGGATGCCTAGGCTTTGCCTACCCTAAGCTGATTTTTAGGTATGGCAGATTTATTCAAGCGTGACTAAGATTTTATTTTTTGTATGGTTTTACCCAGGAAACCCTATCTCCAGCGTTAGCCAATTAGCGGCGATTCTGTATCCCTTTAAAGTGATAAACCTTTCAATCGCTAACACAAGAAGAGTATGTTCAAACGCATGTTTGGTCAGGAAAATCTATAAATCCTCGTTTGCACAGATCTTGGGGCCCAGGTGATAATAAACCATCGACGACGCTCGTGTGGTTATTTGTGCAGTCTATAACGTTCGTTGAAGAACACTCGTCTTCCACCAGTATAGTGTGCATATTTGTATATTCGCCAGTAACTTGTCAAAGGCTCATAGTTTACTCTGAGCACTCCAGTTTCCTCTTCCTATAAAATTGGCCGTCATCGTGTATGTGAAAAATTCTAATGTTGCCATAAGGCTGTAAACAACAATCAAGTAAATAACTTTCAATGCTGGAATTTTGACGGTAGTAAAATGATAGCTTTCAAAAATTAAATCCTGATATTGTACATATGCATAAATAATAAAAACGTGTGTTCTCAACACTGTAGCATTCTCACTAGTTATCTGAACACTGCCCTGATTGGCGTTTGAGGTTACCTCTGAATCCAGCCCCCACAGGGTCTGCGTTGGCTTTATGACATGGTCTGTTTGGTTAAAACCGCGACCTCCGCGGGAATCGCCGAGATCGTGGTCTAGATGGCCGGTATCAGTCACCATAGAGTAGAAAAAAATCTGATGAGCTGAACGTTTGTGAACTTAAGTTCCTGAAGATTTATGCCTCTGAAACACATTGAGACAGGTGATCGGCAATTTAATGTTAGCAAAGGTTGCCTACAACCTATGACATGTCTCATGATACAGCATGATTGTTTTACTTTTCGCGACAAAAGAGTACGAAACCCTATTGGCCTCTCACAGGAGTGATTAGCAGCTTGGACCTTAATAACACGGCTGAGAAGGTTTGTACGGCAATGGTGTAACCCAGTTGTAGTTATCTGCCCTGCTTTCCTGGTTATTTATCAGTGCTCTTGGCGGATTAAAATTTAAAAATGTGTATGGTACTGGACCTTAAGGACCTTATGCTACAAGAAAGTGTTTGATAATGTCGCCGGAAGCGTGACCATTCGTACTGAGAGAGGGGAGTTGAAACAAAACAAAGACAGCCGATCATCGGAGTCCAGTAACTTAACTTGGCGTAAATTTAAATTTCTAACTGGACTACTTTACTGCTGCTGATGAATCATGTGTTCACTGTTGTGATCCGAGCCATACACGTGCTGTATTTTGTGTTTGCTGTAAGTGTCAGAACTTTTGTATGGGATAGCCTTAAGCTTATATAATATAAGTTTTCATTGCTAACCTTTTGTATGGGATAACCTCTCAAGTAAGATCCTCCATTTGTGATATACTGCATTCTTATGTTTGTCTTTGGCGAAATTACGGATGTATTACCATTTAGCCTAAATATAAGTTTTCAGTGCTCAAGCTTTTCGGAAAGGTACAGGATGGTAAGGACGCCATTTTGTATAATATATCAATGTTACTATTTATCTTGTACTGAATATTCCTTATATCTGAGAAACAAAATGACAATTGTATAAATGGTTGAACTGTAAGGCTGGGTGAAACCCTGAGACAAAATCTGTGGAATGTGACAAAGTGAAATGGAAAAAGAGTGTACCGGGTATCAGTTTGTATATATAATGAAATTATATTTTGTCTTGATGATTTATTAAGAGATATTTATATTCATGCATTGTTTCTCATTGTTTTCAAAGATGTTGAACGTGTACATCTGTGTAAATATGCAACACTATATTTTATCTTCACGAAAAGGTAATTTTGCAGTAATTATGTTCCATCAAAGAAGACATTTATATGTCATTTAAAATCTCTTCCGTTCTAGTCATGGAGTGCCTCTTAATCAGAATAAACCATATTGTATAATGCTCACCCACCGACGAAACAGCTGTCGGTCGTTTAAATCCGTAAGCCCTGGACAACTGGAATTAAATTACAGAGTTTTGTCAAGAGTTTTCCTCAACTATAAGAATGTTTTAGATGCGTCGTACCACACTTACCAAATAAGTGAACGTCGTCACATTTAACAAACTGTAACATGAAAAAAGTCTCCAATAGCTTTGCGGAACCAGACATCAACTTAGCATCGCTTCGATCGCTTTGTGAAGTCACCTAAGGTTTTTGGTTTGTTATTTGAACTGTATATGGTGCATGTTCATCTCTAAGAATAATGATCTAGAAGGCAGAACATAGCACAGCGGGAATTGTCCTTCGTTGCTGAAGAGTGCCGGTACATAATGAAATCCCCGGATGAAAATATCCCGGGATAAAAATCACGCCTTATGCAATCTTGTATTGATCCATCTGGTATACTCCCCAGCTTTTTCCACCGTTGGGCTGAGTGCATTGGAAATGCAGTGTATACATGTAGATAAATAATGGTTATATACGGGCTATTTAGAAACTGGACAATGTGTGTGCAATCAGATGTAAGGTAAAACAAGCTATAACGTGAAAGTGATGAATGCTGGAAGACTGTATCAGTCCAGAACTTATCCCGGAATTAGTACAACAACTCCCTGTTAGAATATACCTGAAAATATCGTAATCGCTAATATCTAAGATGTAAGCATCTCACGTTAATCGAAACCGTGCTAAATTGGTAAGTGCCTTTTTAATGATTTAGCATCTAGAGCATGATCTCTGATTCTAATAAGTAGTTAGACACTTTGTAACTTTTCTCTGTAGGCTGTAGACTAAACCTTTTAATTTTTAGTCAGCGTGTCTTGTCACAGAATAGTGTAGAAAATGTAAGTATTTCTTACAAACTATTTCATGGCCCAGTCTTCAGCTGTCAGGACAGGAATCCATAGTTTCCTCTGTAAGCTATATTTTATACCTTTTACAGGAATAATATTATATGATGTTCAAAGTTTTTCGTGACCAGATGACAAAACCTTCCTTTGTCGAACGGTGCAGCCTTCATACTGCAATACGAAGTAAGATCACAAAATCTCAGATAGTACTATTAACACTGACTGGACCGGTAATTGGCCCATGTCGTTATCTCGCAATATCTCCACTGCATCTTTGAGAAAGGGAGCCATTTAAGGTACAATTTTCATACAAAGATGTTACCACTGATTCCAGTGCTCATTGTTAACAACTACCATATTAGTTGTTAAAAGTTGTTTAGTTGGAAGATACAACTCCATACACGCACACATGAAGGAAAACTCAACTGCCACATATCAAAGATATTCTGGTCCCAAACTGCGGTTGACGGCTTTTTGCGAATAATGGGATTGGTACTTCACTATGTCAAATTTTATGATGGATTGTTGTCAAAGACAGGTTCGATTTTTTCAGTAGAGGAAAGAATATAGCAACTGTTTTGAGCCATTGGTTTGGATGGCGCTAGTATTGATGACAATATTTGTCAGTTATAAGGATACATGATTTTCGAACAGTTATCGTATATATACAGTCATTGTTTGGATAAAGGGTGTCTTGGAATTAGCTTGTGTGATCGGTTGAGTTGTGTTCATGGCTTTGCTACGTGAATGCGAACACGATTTAATTCCTTTTTTGTACTAACAGTGATTGGAAATGCATTTTCACAGTTAACAGTTGGTTAACATCGTTGTCAGAGAGACTGTCAGACTGTGTACATGGTGGCTGCATGATGGGAGTTCGTGTAATATCTTGTTGATGGCAAATGTTCATTGACAGCGCATGTAGATGCCGTTTTTGTACATGAAACCTGCATTTTCCCGATTTGCATATACTTATTGTGACAATTTTTATGTGCTCATTTTATGTCATTATTGCCATGAAAGAAAATAGAATCCCTTGTAAACAGAACGAAAAAATGTACTGAATAGTTTATTAATAACCCAGGCAAATTCCATGTTTGCTATCATGATGCAATGAGTGCTGTTTGCCGACTATCTTCCTCAAACAAACCGCCCACACTCACCATCAGTCTCTCCTGCCAGAAATGTAGGTTTGTCCATAACACTCTGAACTGATAAAGCTTTGGGGGAGCGGCTTCGATGTAGTATCGACGAGAGTTTTCATGGCAAGCAGAAGATCAACAGCTTAACGAGGAGAATCACCTGGTTACACATTTACCGAGGATCATTTATCACCATTTTTGTGGCTGAGTATGTCATGTGTTACAAGCTCTACTACAACAGCCTATCACCATGCGAGGCACTTTGGGTACCTACCTTTGTGCGCTTTGGGTGAAGTGTTTATTTCAACTATAACAAACCAGGTGACAGAATGAAGGTCGGTGAATGGCTGCTAGTATTTAACGACGAAGACATCACCGTGGCATATTAAGGATCATCTTAACACACATGCGGAAAAACGCTTCATGGTTTGCTCCAACAAATGGATAACCATTAAAGCCTTTCCAGTGATAAAAACCACAAAAATTCACATTAGGGAAATTATTTCTTTCTCAGGACTGTCTAATATTTTCTCCCACGCCTTCAATCACGTGACAATAGGCCCATGAACATGGTTACATATAATAGTCACGTAACCCGCTCTTTGCTGACAAGAAATTGAGCGTCACATTTAAGGTAACCGGACATTTTTTAAATATTCGTTGATTCGGACAGATATAGGCCATTTTCTTTATCTTCATCGGTAACAAATATGCCCGACACTGACCATTACCTAGACCTTGATTGGTGATAACCATGCCAGATACCGGTCATTATTTAGATCTACGCTGATAAGAAATTAAACGTGACATTTGAGGGAACCATTCATTATTAATATATTTGTTGATAATAAATTAAACAGTCCGGTTATCGGCGATTATCAGATAAATGAGTGAGTGGGTGCGTGCTTGGGGTTAAACGTCGTACTTATTTCAGTCATATGACGATGAAGGAGTCCTTAGAGAGCATGTAATGTACCTCCTTGTTGCAGGACGGATTTCCGCGGCTCTTTCATCTAGTGCTGCTTCACTGATACGACGTAGGTGAGTAAGCTGACCCGTCCGAGCCATTATACGGATACGGGTCAACCAGTGTTGCACTATTTCCATTATGCTGAACACCAAACGAGGAAGTCACAACTTCCTCTTTTAAGGTTGCCCCTGGATCTACCACATCCCGAAGCGGACGCTTTACCAACTGTGTTTTTGGGACAGGCATATCCGTAAAGAAGAACTGCTATTTAGAAGCACCAAGCCTTTTATAAAGATAGCAAGGCT
Organism: Liolophura sinensis; assembly: GCF_032854445.1. NCBI lineage: Eukaryota > Metazoa > Mollusca > Polyplacophora > Chitonida > Chitonidae > Liolophura > Liolophura sinensis. Next base: position 49,646,593 of record NC_088300.1, read on the forward strand.
TTTAAAACAACTCTGTAAGACATAGCAGTATGGTGCCCAGGACTGACCATCAGCACATAAATAACCAACAACCACCTGAGAACCAAGCTCCCACTTGCCTGACTGCCACTTTACACCCAGATGTTCATCAAGTCCACAATTATTTGCACACCTCATAACCACATTGTCTTCAAACAAGGGTGAAACATACGTAAGTCGTGGGTAGGGTGTGAAGCACCGACCAAATGAATGTAGACAATAAAACTCTTGTATATTTTCAATTTCGAATAGTATTTTACCATTTCATTGCATAAAGATTGTTTTCAATAAAACACATCTTATTTTTTCCCTTTACTGGCCTAAGGTTGCATTGTATTTCAACAAAAAAGGTGATTGTTTATTGCAAAATGAAAACTATCAATTTATTTTCCTTAGCTTGCTCTGGACATCATATAGGTGAAAAAAAGTTTTAGCACGTAGTTAAACGCAAATCAAATAAATGAAATTCTGAAAAATATGTTTTAACACACTAGGTGTCAAATATTAGGTCACTGGTAACTTACATATTCAAAATGAGCTCTACAATAAAACTTTTTGAGCCTTCAGTTACTTCATAAAAAGAAAAAGAAACGCAGTATGCTTATTTACTGCTAAATTACTTCCTTTCGTAAATGAGGCCAAGATTTAGTGTTAGGATGGGGAGACTACTTTTTGTGTCGTATTACCTTCATGGTGTCCATTTCGAGACTCAAGGCCTCCGTTGTCGAATGGTTAGCGTGCTAGGGTAGCACAATGTCTGGGGCGCCGCTCACCAAAGCGGTCGTTGTGAGTGCAAGTCGAACCCCTGCTGGCTTCCTTCCCGGTCCTTCCCCGTGAACTCCCCTGTGGTTTCCCCCGATCATAATGCCTATCACCGTCATGTACGGCGTAAAACACCCATCAAACAAATAAATTCCAAGTCCGGAGGAGATTCCTTGAGCTCTATTAACATCTCGGAGCTCAACATTGAACTTGCCATCCATGACTTCTTCACAATGAATAATACATTTAATACATCAAGTAATTTTCCTCTTTCTGAGATCTTTCGAATCAATTTCCATCAAGTTAGGATGAATTCATGAAAACAAGACGGAAGAATGCTTGCCAGGTCTCGCCTTAATTCAAAAGAAACTACAGAATAAATGAACACAGGGACACAAAAATTAAGCGCTTCCTATGTTCGTCTTTTTCAACGAATTGTTCTTGATAATCGGCCTGTTGATTATGGTGGGCGTGCATTTGTAGAATGAATAGATACATCCTAAGTGCTCACGTAGAAAGATCAAGTACAACAGATGTGCTGGAGTAGCACAGCAGATGTGCTTGAGTAGAATGAAGAGTTACAACTAGTGTGCTCGTGTTGAATAATTAGGTACAACTAGAGTGCTCGTGTTGAATGATTAGATACAACGAGAGTGTTCGTGTTGAATGATTAGGTACAACGAGAGTGCTCGTGCAGAATTAACGTGCACAACTGTTATGCTCGTTTTAAATGAACAGGTACCACTAATCTGCTGGTGTAGAATGAACAGTTACTAGTGTGCTTGTGTAGATTGAACAGTTACAACTAGTCTGCTGGTGTAGAATGAACAGGTACAACTAGTCTGCTGGTGTAGAATGAACAGTTACAACTAGTCTGCTGGTGTAGGATGAACAGGTACAACTAGTGTGCTGGTGTAGAATGAACAGTTACAACTAGTCTGCTGGTGTAGAATGGACAGGTACAACTAGTGTGCTGGTGTAGAATGGACAGGTACAACTAGTCTGCTGGTGTAGATTGAACAGGTACAACTGGTCTGCTGGTTTAGAATGCACAGTTACAACTAGTCTGCCGGTGTAGAATGAACAGGTACAACTAGTCTGCTGGTGTAGGATGAACAGGTACAACTAGTGTGCTGTGTAGAATGAACATTTACAACTAGTGTGCTGGTGTAGAATGAACAGTTACAACTGGTATTCTCGTCCTGAACGAAAATGTAAAACTAATGTGTTCGCTTGGAATGAACAGTTTGCTCGTTTAGAATAAATATACCAGCTAATGCACTCATTTAGGCTGAACGGGTACAATTAAGGTTCTCTTGTAGAACGAATGGGAAAACTTAGTATGCTCGTGTAGAATGAACAGCTTATGTGCTCATGCAAATTGAACAAGCACTATTAGTGCGCTGGTGTAGAATGAATGGGTACAATCAAGATACGCTTTTAGAATGAGTAGGTACAACTAGTGTGCTGGTGTAGAATGAACAGTTTCAACTGGAATTCTCGTGCTGAACTAAAATGTAAAACTAATGTGTTCGCTCGGAATGAACAGGTACAGCTGTTGTACTTGTGTAAAATAAACAGGTTCAACCTGTGGGCTCGTGTTGCTTGAACAAGTACTAGAATGCGTTTATTCCCGTTCCACATACTCGTAGTAAATTATTACCATGCAGGATGTAAACTATTTATCCAGTATCTTATCATCCAAAACAAAGAAATGTCTGAATGGCACGAGGAAAACATTCACACCTGCATAGCCAGGTTATTATCTCCTGACGATATCAACTCTCTCTACATACTGCCGGGTTGGTTAATACCTAAGACTTTAAAAATGATGCTTGTTCCTGCCTGGTTTGGCACTCAGTACAGATAAATTAGAGCAAGGAAACACAAGTTGTTGGCTAGGTGTCAGTGTAATGACTGGATGGGGTGTTACGTCTGGTGTCTTCGGCATGATACTGCATATACACATATCCCGAGTATCGAGATTACAATGGTTACAAATGCTGCAATCAAAATCAAAATCTCTTAAACATTCTCTCATAAAATCTTATGACAACCATATCTGAGTGCTCAGTGACGGTTGTGGCCTAAGCGGTGTGGCGCACTGCTATTTGCGAATTCGTGATGAAACGTTTTTGATTAAGTCGCTTGTAATTCAGCGGATTACTGGTTCTGAGAAATTCCTCTTTCACCTATTACGTCGACCCAGTCGAGAAAATGAAGACTCAGCGACAGGAATACATGGCTACGGAGGCCTTTCTTCCGTAACATTTCGGCGCCTCTTCTACCATCCACATGTGATCAAAACATTTCAAGATTGAACAATCAAGACACAGACACAGACAGTGATTGTATAGGAAACTGAATATATCCAGGCATAAGCATTCTGGTAACTCTGTTACAGAACCAAATGTAATTTCAAGGGAGGCCACTCTTTAGAGCGGAGCTCCTTAGGTCCTATGTGCATGAATATTGCAACAGCCATATGCAAACGGCGAGAATGCACTTTGTTATATATTGTTTATCGCTACGTGTATTTTTGCACACAAATAATTGCGGACTATTTCGAATATGAAGGCTGTGAAAAAAAAACAAAACAAACAAAACAATTTCTCCCATTTTAGAAACATTAAACTCGTGTAACATCAAAAGATTTGTTCTTTAAAAAAATGGCGCATAAGCAGTGTGAATATAGACAAATCGGTTATGATGATCCAGGATGCGATGCTCAGATATTGGTTTTTGATTCAAATTTGTCCTTTTTGGTTGTTTGGATATGTTGATTGAATAGAGTGGGAACACACTCAGTTAACGCTCTCTTCATTCTGTTTGGTGATCCCTAAGAGTGAAAATGAATTTCTACCATGAACTGCTCACTATTAATCAATTTTTTGTGTGTGTCGTAAATAGATTTTGTATTAATCACAGGGACACATACAATTGTAATAAATGGTTTATGGGAAATTGTCGTCTATACCAAGTACATTGTAAGCACATCCAGAAAAAATGTGTCAATCAAGATTTAATGAAGATTCATTTATACTTGTAAAACACTACACAAGACCCGTCCAATTTATCGAGGTGGTTAACGTGCCAGCGCGGTGCAATGACCCAGGAGCCTCTCACCAATGCGGTCGCTGTAAGTTCAGCTCATGTTGGCTAGATCACCGGCCATGCGTGCGAAGGTCGCCCAGTAACCTGCGACTGGCCGTGGGTTTTCCCCCTTGCTTTGCCGGCTTTACTCCCACCGTAATGCTGACCACCATCGTATAAGTGAAATATTCTTGAGTAGATACATTCAGAAAAAATCGCTGGCTTTTGACACCATACACGTAATCTAAGATTGTGTACATACTACTGTTGTCATGGGTAAAGGAAACCGGAATAAACCATCAAACTTTAAATTGCTTACTGATGAACTTTCCCACGTGTTACGTACATGTGACTATATGTTCACCATACTGAAAAAACGTCAACAGCCATATATATATATATATATATATATATATATATATATATATATATATATATATATATATATATATATTCATTCACAAACAAATACAGTCGAATAAATGCTTTTTATTGTGATAAGACAAAAACAGGTTTTAAAATTGCAGCTGGGTTATAAAGGAAGCCTTTGCTGAAAGAACAGCAAATGGAATGACTGGAACTACCGGAAATAACACCGGGAACACCTGAGTTGTTTAGAGTAGTGAAAACAGACCTAAGCGCTCAGACATTTTTTCCACCGTGCTTGGCAACTCCATCAACTTCTAATAAAGAACTCTTACGAGGTTAGAGCAACCAGAAACATGGTGTCGCGTCACTCATAGCGCATGCGCATATGGTTACAAGGGAAAACACGGGTGTTGTGAGCTGAAACAGACGCGTTCTTGGATTATACAAAATATAAACTGGCACCGCTTTCGATTGTCTCCATTTTCTGAATGTGCTTACTTTGAGCTGCGATATCTCGGTTGTGCAACATCACAAAAATAAAAAGCTATGCTTTATAAACTTACTGTCAGATACTTTATCGTTATATACATTTGGTCCAGTGTTGCCATTTCTTTTAAAACATTATCATTCAGAATAAAGAATTCAAAATATATCTTCCCTAGTCACCGTGGAAAAAAGGTTTACATCACGGAGAAAACGTTTTTCATTGTTATAGATGAATTTATCATCCGCCGTGTCCAAACACTTTTGGATATTTTTTAAAGTAATAGCAAAACCTATGAATCATTGTAACTGAGTAGAATATGTCAACTTAGAAACAGGCCATCTACATCCTTCCTTTTCCCTTCATTGTATCCTGATAACTCTGCAAATAAACTCAATGTCATTATTATTATTATTTAACAATTTCTTTGTGCCGATGTTATTTGGTGCAAATATATATATTTGAAATGTTTAGGGGGGGGGGGGGGGCAAGGGTGGCGGAATGCTGTACATGTGAAAGTTACTCCCCTCCTGAATGTTACAAACTACACTAGTTATTCCCTTTTCGCCTAAATATTTGTCCATTTATGCAAACGGAATACTGCACCAGCTATATAAAATCAACTATATTTCCAAAGGTTGATTTTCATTTTCCAAATATATATTCAATATACCTGATACATTTGTTTAATATGATCGAAAATGCTTTACAACAAATGACAAAGTAAAATGACCCGATATGGGAAAACAATGACTATATAAGAAATACAGATGAAACCAAAAAAAAAAAATAATAAAGCTGAATAAAAGGTTGTTTCGCATACACTGAGCATCGTCTAATATCAAGGCTCTAAATAAAACACATCATTGTAATTAAAATGTGATTGTTAGAACTGTCAAATAGTTCTTAAAACAACAACAACGTACATATGCTGTCAACACACTGTGCTCGTGTAATATATGCCTGTGCTCGTGCAACATACGACTTTGCTTGTGCAATATGTGCCTGTGCTCGTGCAATTAGTGCCTGCGCTCGTGTAATATGTGCCTGTGCTCGTGTAATATATGCGTGTTCTCGTGCAATATATGCCTGTTCTCGTGTAATATATGCCTGTGCATATAGGTCACCATACAATCCAAACATTTCAATGCATTTAATTCAGTGGAAACAAAATCTAAAAATAATAAGTAAACATATTTTCAGATACAATTTTCAATAGTATTTCCTCTGATGCTCACTCTATTTTTTCAGTCACCATTTTTAGACTATTCTGACGAGACCCTTGCTTATCCAGTAGCTTTCTACTGCTGTTTCTATACACCGTTTCCAGTGCTCATGGGCAAGACGGATGTCCAGCTTTGACACAAAGGCTTCCATAACGCGGGGGAGTATGTTGAGGGTGACTGCAGTAATGACCTGGGCTGGAATTGCCAAATTTTGCTTGATGTTGTAGCTGGCCAGAAGTGTAGTGATGGACACGACAACGAGACAGAATACGGCCAGGCGAAGCAGGAACCAGAACACGTGCTTGTGCAGTGGACAATAGCGGTTCATCACGTGTATGAACAGCTCGTACGGAATACCGGGTTGGTTGTCCCGCCATTTCACCAGCTTTCGGAGGCTTCCATGAAGGCCGCAATGCTTGAGATTCGACTTTTGATTGTCTGATAGAGAAATTTCCACTTCTCCCTGCACTTTGATCGTTTCAACAACAGTGGCGTCATGAGGAGAGATAACTATTGTATTCCCTGTGACCTTACATACACCTTTGTTCCGCTGACTTTCCAAATTCATACTGGCGTTAACGGTCAAGTCCAGGAGCTCTGAGAAAATGTCGTTGAATTTCCTGATGTTTCCGATTAGATAATATGCCAGTGTCCCTGCAGCAATGATATAGCCGGTCGTGTATTCCGGGTAGATGATGAGGCCTATGTAAGTAAAGTCTATGGCAGACGTTATGTATATTCCACTGCAGATGAAGAGAATGGCAAAGGCAATGAGATTGTGGATGACTAAGACACTGATAATGAAATGAAGGATAGCTCTCAATCCGAGGTGAGGCACAACATCTTTCAACCATACATTGTAACCTCTCAGGATTGTGACGGCAAGATAAACCGACGGTAGACCATAGTACACGAATGCACAGAGTAACTCCAGCACACAGAATACCGCATACCACACGAACAACACAAACTGTGCGACGGGAAGGGAACATTTTACGGCACACTCATCGGAGAAAAGTCTCTTGAGGCGATCGTTCACGAGGATAAATCTTTTCACGAAGAGGTCCTTCGTAAACCGCCAAAATTTTCTGTTCATTAGCATGTAAAAGTTAGCGGTGACCTTGTCGTGGATAAAGTGGTAACCGGTGAGATGAGAAAAGGTAGTCGAGCTCCATTTTTCCATTGTAAGCACGTCAATGGACAGGAGGGTATACATCACTTCTGATTTACATTTTAGGTACTTTGTCATAATTTTAGAAAAGTCCCTAGGCAAAAGCAGCATGACAAGTCCCAAGGAGAAGTACAAGGAATACATCACGTAAGGTCCACCAAACAGGTAGCCCCAGTTCTTCAAGTTCCACTTAAACCCGAATGGAATGGCCATAAATCCAACAGGGATGTCGTATTCCAGTCTGTAACGGACCCAACGCTCCTGGGCGCCATCCTTGACTTTCATAAAGATCATGAAACAGATCACAGACGGCGTGAGAAGAATGGCGACTAACCTCTGAAGACGTGATGCCAGAACAGGACTTGTGCGAAATGGACGGAATAGTTTGCAAAACACTTTTAAAAGCGTGATTGGCTTGTCAACGCCGAGGAATATCCACTTTTCCTCCAGAACTTCATTTTGGTTGCCGTCCTCTTGGATATCCTCAGATGACAAAGGTTGATAGTTTTGGAGAGAAGGTAAGTTCGTGTCCCCGTCTGGAACAGACAGTCGATGAGCTACCCATGACACCACGACAGGGCAGAAGAAAAACCCCAAGAAGACCAATGTATACAAAACACAATACCACTTTGTCATCGACTGTATCTTGTCACTGCAATTAGATACTGTTTTATTTTTGTTAGAAGGATCTTGCCTCTGGTAGCAACATTTGTATCCTGTGTAACCTTTCTCGATACCGAGGAGGTGGGTTACGTAGTACAAGAAAGGCCCGTAACTTTTATATCTCACCGAGTAGCAGAACACGCTTCGCTTATTCTTGGGTGTTTTCCCATACGAGGTTTCCATCATTGCGTTAAAAGCATTAGCTATGATCTGCGTCGAGTTTCCACCTACCTGTACCATACAAGGTGTCGGGCTGTCGGTGGTGAGATTGAGTCTGAGGTAATGGTCCGTGTACTTGTCCAGAATACCAAACGACAACGAATAAAAGTCAAGTGAATACCAGAGATAAGGAAAAGCACCGCCTTCCCCGAGCAATGTCCACACCCATACCGTACGAAACAGGGCATCGGGAGTTTTCGTGAAGGATAACTCAGATTTATTTTCAGGATAAACGTGGATGAATCCAAAGTTAACATGTCTGTAATGCAAACGATTCAGGAAAACCTCTGCAGACGACTTTGTGACAGTGACATTACGGCAGAGTTTTCTGGATATATGCCAAGGCTTGAGGGCAACGCCAGTGGTGCTCTGTTTCCAAACTGCAACATCACCAATGCCTTTTTCTTCACCCGCCTTGTGAATCCCATGGCCGTTTGACGTGTAAGCTAGAGAAAATAGTAGCAGAAACATGATAACCAGCCCATTTAGGGGAAATTTCTTCTTATCGCACATAGTTCTCGGTAAGTTCCATATTGTGGGCATTGTGTGACAGCAAACTTTCACCTGTCCTGTCTGTATATAGCCTCCAGGTTTTCGTGTTGATGATCTCTTTACCTCTGGAACTGAATGCGTTAGTCAAGTACAGTTATAGCCCCACTTCCTCCCCGTCCCCTGATGCGAGTCCTATTAACTGCACGTTTTCAGTGTTGTACTATCAATACTCCTAAAAATAGCGCCCAATCAGAGAGCCAGAGCGCACCATGGAATGGAGTTCACAACGGGAAGTACCGAAAACGGTTGAAATGTGATTACCTGATCAGTATGTTAAACTTGGATGAAAACAAAACCAGAGGGAAAAGGAAAAAAAACAGTACATACTCCGTCCTCATACTTTGACAGTGTACTTGTATATGATAGCTGTTTATTAGCTCTTCGCACTTGGGAAGGTCTACCAGCAACCTATGGCTGGTCGTGTGTTCCCTCCTGGGCTCTATTGGTTTCTCCCCACTATATGCTGGCCGACGTCATATGTAAGTGAAATGTTCTTGAGTAAGGCGTAAAAAACTGAAATAAATAAATGTTAGCTCCTTGTGATGGGGCTTACAAAGCAAAGCCTCGTTTAGGAAGTTTGTGAGAGGTGTGTAATTATATACAGGTGTACAGGCATATGTCTGCAGCAGTCCCAAGTAGTCACGCGTGACGAAAGGCAGCAGACTTATTAGGTGAATGTAACAGAGAATGATCTTTCTGCGAAATAGGTGAAATAAGTGCATTGCAAAAGCCACATAACATAAATTATATGTCACATGAAAATCCATAAAACGAGTCGAATTCTGATAGATTTTTCTTTAACATACTGGATTCTACGGTGGCCATTTCTGAACATATAGTGAAAAATGACATCACATCGATCAAGCCACATGGCACACAGAGACCCCTAGACTTCTGCACACAAAATACACTTATACCGCTAGGAATATAGTCCCAGAATGGACTGTAAAACGGGCTATTACAGCAAAAATACGAATGTGACGTCTTTGACACCCAACAGACCACAAAGGAATACGCAGTTTTGCAAGCATTTTACTCGGTAGGAAGGTTTATAAAAAAAAAATAAAAGAAAAACCCAGAAAAAAATAAAATAAAAAACAAAAACAACAATAATAATAATCTAACCGTTTTTCCATAATAACAATAATAATAATAATAATAATCTAACCGTTTTTCCAGGACATCGTTTAATATAGTCTTTCGGGATTGATCTCACGTCTTAAGACAGTAAAGTTTTGCAGGTTAGAAAATAACGAACTGGACATTTGTGTAGCATCCCGACGAAACAACCCGCAGAAAAATCGGCTTGCCGCTTCTCAGCCATGCTCGCCAATAACTATATATTTGTTCCGAGATAGGTCCACCAAGGGTAAACTCAATTTGCAGTTCCTGATAAAAAGCAGGTCCTTTTGTCACTGGCCAAGTTTATTTTACACTATGAGATCATTGATTCGAGGTACCAGATAATTCTCGGGTTTATTTCTTTCTGACTGGCAAAGAAACAAAATAAACTCGAGATTTTATGTAGTAGCACATAACTATCTACCGGTACGAGATAAATCGTAACATTATTTCTTTTTGAATGGGTGCAAAGACTTTTTGGCATGTACGTTTTACTGCTCTGTATAAATTTATTTATTTATTTGATTGGTGTTTTACGCCGTACTCAAGAATATTTCACTTATACGACGGCGGCCAGCATTATGGTGGGTGGAAACCGGGCACAGCCCGGGGAAACCCACAACCATCCGCAGGTTGCTGTCAGACCTTCCCACTTACCGGCCCTCAGTCGGTTAGCGCGCTAGCGCAGCGTAGTGACCCAGAAGCCTCTCATGCGGTCACTGTGAGTTCAAGACCAGCTTATGTTGGCTTCCTCTCCGGCCGAACGTGGGAAGGTCTGCCAGCAACCTGCGGATGGTCGTGGGTTTCCCCCGGGCTCCGCCCGGTTTCCACCCACCATAATGCTGGCCGCCGTCGTATAAGTGAAATATTCTTGAGTACGGCGTAAAACACCAATCCAAAAAAAAAAAAAAAAAAATCACTTACGGGCCTCTGTATAAATAAATTGGACTGAATTTGGGCCATCTGTTTCCTCGTGTTACAAAGTTCAGTCACGAGCTAATACACTTCCTGTTTATTACAAACGCTTATAGCGAGTTTTAAATCCGGTGGGTTAATACCCCATCCAACCCCAGGGCTGTGCAGTACTACACCCCCCCCCCCACCTTAGACACTTCAAATCACAGCGTATCCACCACAAGCAGTTAAGGATACTTGATTAGAAACATGACCTAAATATTTATCGTGTGGACAGGATGCTACACATGTTAATACACATAAACTGTATCCAACATACCCTCTGCTTGTCCCAAAATAACACAAGGAAATTCATCAGCTTATAGTATCGTATGTCAAACACTGGATGCCACTCGGTATAGCATTGTACATAAAATATTCATTTATTCATAGTGTGTCAAACTAAAGACCATTACATTTCACACACATCAGTTAATGAAACTACTATTTCATCTATGATGTTTAAGTGTTTATGAGTGTCTTATTCCTATTTAATGATGTGTGTGAGATATCAAAGTCATACGTTTAAAACATTTTGAAAAATTGCGAATTTAAAAGTGTTGTTGTTTTTTGGTCCTTGGCACATGCACATGTGTAGTGCAAAAAGCACCCTCAAAACAGCGCGATTCAGTGTGAGGAAAAAACATATAATACAGCGCGATTCAATGTCATGAAAAGAGAACCTATCAATACAGTGCGATTCAATACCACGAAAAGAGAACGTATAATACATAGCACTTCCATCGTGTGAAAAGAGTAGATATATTAAATCGTGATAAAAACATCTATATAATACAGCCCGATTCAAATCTGTAAAAAAGAACACGCAACACAGCGTTATTCCATCCCTCTAATTCGACGCTCAGTATGCAGCCTATGCTGACTCTTGACCAGTGAGGTTACAGGATCAACACCAGCTCTCGCTGATGTGTGTCGAATTTCCAGGTTGTGAGTTACCTTTGATGGGCGGTGGTTTTCTCCGATATATGCAAGGTTTTACTTTACGTAACCTTTGTCTACAGCACATTAGACATTCATGAGGATTTCTTGGTATACACATTAGACATTCATGTTGATTTGTATTTATACACGTTAGCCATTCATGATGATTTGCTGATATGAACAATGTTCCTGAACTTTATTTTGGACAAGGACCTGTGTCGTTCATGGTTGCTTGTTGCTGTCCTAAAATATGATCATGATCATTTATTGGTATGCACAGTAGTCATTCATGGTGATCTGCCGGTATGCACAGTAGTCATCCATGGTGATCTCCCGGTATGCACAGTAGTCATCCATGGTGATCTGCCGGTATGCACAGTAGTCCATTTATTGTGATCTGCCGGTATGCACAGTAGTCATCCATGGTGATCTGTAGGTATGCACAGTAGTCATTTATGGTGATCTGCCGGTATGCACAGTAGTCATCCATAATGATCTGCCGGTATGCACAGTAATCATCCATGGTGATCTGCCGGTATGCACAGTAGTCATTTATGGTGATCTGCCGGTATGCATAGTAGTCATTTATGGTGATCTGCCGGTATGCACAGTAGTCATTTATGGTGATCTGCCCGGTATGCATAGTAGTCATCCATGGTGATCTGTCGGTATGCATAGTAGTCATCCATGGTGATCTGTAGGTATGCACAGTAGTCATTTATGGTGATCTGCCGGTATGCACAGTAGTCATCCATGGTGATCTGCCGGTATGCACAGTAGTCATCCATGGTGATTTGCCGGTATGCACAGTAGTCATCCATGGTGATCTGCCGGTATGCACAGTAGTCATTATGGTGATCTGCCGGTATGCACAGTAATCATCCATGGTGATCTGTAGGTATGCACAGTAGTCATTTATGGTGATCTGCCGGTATGCATAGTAGTCATCCATGGTGATCTGTAGGTTGCACAGTAGTCATCCATGGTGATCTGCCGGTATGCACAGTAGTCATTCATGGTGATCTGCCGGTATGCACAGTAGTCATCCATGGTGATCTGCCGGTATGCGCTACAAGTGGTTGTGTTGATAAGTTGACATAAATACTGAATGAAGACTGAATAGTACTTGTCACATGTCACAAGGTCTGTCAGTTACCGGGCAAAGGCCTGTCGTTACTGCACACATGTAAACCACTACGATCATAGGCCCTATAGAAATGAAATGTACCTGAGACGGGGATTAAACATTCAGCAAAATATCTTACTTATACCTAATTTATTTCAAAAATTTGTAAGGCAGTGCGACCATAGCTTATCGGCGATTGCTTGATTGATCGATAGTTTTTTAACGATGAAGATGAAGAGTGAAGAAGTCTGTTTATTTGTTGCTTTTTTGCAGCCTGGAGTGAGAGACAGCAACAAATTAGCTGTCAGGGCAGTACATTTACGCGTGGGGTCAACATGACGAAGAAAACTTCCCTCAGAGTGAAATGAGGTGGGGAAAAGTCCAGGGAGATTATGTTAGCCACAGCGCGAATTCATCATCACCAACAAAGTGACGTGAAATGTAAAACTGCACATGCCTACATCAAGCATAACAAAGGACAAAGTTATTAGAGTGACATTCACAGATTATTGTAACATGTGATTCTAATTAGACCTATCAGCAGCAACATTAACATTCTATAATCCTTTTTGTGTTCAGCAGAGATTAGCAGCAATTTAGATGATAAGGATAGTGCGAATTCTTCCTTAGCCTAACTTCATGTTGTGTGATAGGCCTATGTCACATACTTTATTTACTAACTGCGGATGGTCGAGGATTTCCCCCGGGCTCTGTCCGGTTTCCTCCCACCACAATGCTAGCCGCTATAGTATAGGTCTTAGTGAAATATTGTTGAATACGACACAATACACCAATCAAATAAATAAATAAGTAAATATTTTTGTCTATTTCAATATTTCTATATTCTAAAAAATTCCTTTTCCGCAAGTCTCTAGATATAGGTTACTCCACTTTCAGGTTTCTGTAGATATATCTTTGAAGAGAGGATTTTCACCAACATTAAGTACGTGTGTATGCACGTGCATATTGGACATATCAGACATAGTGCCCAGGTCTGTATGTATCTACGCATACATATCTATAAATATCTACTACGCAAGATCTATCTATGTATATATGTCATATTGGCGAAAGGCAGTAATCTGCAGTCGACACCTTTCCACTTAAAAAAAAAATTATAGAGAATATTTCATTAATGAGACGGTGGTCAGCTTATGAGAGGTGGAAAAACAAATCCCCGTAGTAAAGTAACGGAAGAACGTTCCCTCATGCGACAATATAGGTTTTCATGCACATCAAGGCGAGTTCAGCATTCGTGATCTCCAACAGATTACCACCCTAAAACAGGGTTGACTGCCATAATTTAGTACGCGATCTCAACATTTTACACGGCCATTGTGGTTCTCCATACATACGCCATGAGTCCCGGGAATGTCAGAAACATACATACAAATATATACAAAATTTGCAGACTGTCGCTCCCAACCCTTTATGGCCGAAGGCCCAGGGAACATGGATGTAGAGGAATATACGAGCGTGAAGGCTAGTCTCGCCCTTAATGATAGTTTTGCATTTTAATTTCCTCGTAGTGTACGTGAGTGTAAAGGCAATTCAGCTTAGTATGATGACGACTGCCTAGGCGTTCAGTTGTAATTCCGCGAAGGCATGAAAAATGCACTTCTTCTTGCCTCGCTTGGCGCTCAGCATTAAGAGGTTAGAACAAGGAAACATGATGACTGGTTGGCCCGGTGTCAGCGGTGTCTTCGGCATGATACTTCAGTGGCGACAGCACGTTGGCGGCACGGACTCGCTCTGCTACAAGAAGACACAGTATATGTACACACACCTAATAACTTCTTGTTGTCAAATAACTGAATATATCTATCTATCTACCTATCTATCTGGCTGGTTGGCTGGCTGGCTATGACGGGCGGAGGTTGCGCTCTCAGAAGCCTCCATAGTTTTTGGTATTAGGTGGGACAATGAATTTTGTCTCCTGCATGGAAACACAGTGGACTACAACTCATGTGTCATGGTTCAGTATAAATTGCAATCTGTGTGAAGAATTCTCCGCCCATCCTACATTGTTCGTCTTAATAAACAAAAATTCACTTCCTGTGCTACAGACCGAGAAAATATTGTTATTTATTTATTTATTTGATTGGTGTTTTACGCCGTACTCAAGAATATTTCACTTATACGACTGCGGCCAGCATTATGGTGGGTGGAAACCGGGCACAGCCCGGGGAAACCCACGATCATCCGCAGGTTGCTGACAGACCTTCCCACTTACGGCCGGAGAGGAACTTGCTGGACTTGAACTCACAGCGACCGCATTGGTGAGAGGCTCCTGGGTCATTACGCTGCGCTAGCGCGCTAACCGACTGAGCCACGGAGGCCCCCAGAAAATATTGTTGTATGATGTTCAAGAAAATGAAGACACTGCGTATGCAGATTGTAGATACGTGATATACGTATATATATATATATATATATATATATATATATATATATATATATATATATATATATATATATATATATGGGAGGGTAGGCGACGATGTACATATATACATATACAAATGTACATACATATGGGAGAGTGTTGTCAAACGTTTGCCTGGAAATACCAAGAGACAAATCACTGACTTAATAAATCTCCAGAGTGACCTTAACAATACACCTTTAAGTGAGTGCAAATAAAATTATCCATGGAAAATCACGCACGCTTTTCCTTGGAAAATAAGCAGTGCCAAGTATGTCAACAAACTGTAAGACAGGAAAGGTAATTACAGTGCACAGGTAATTCCACAATATAGCGTTTGTGAATGGCCCCGCCAGAAGTAGATCTATACATTGCTGTAGAGATACAACCAGGCAGTTTGCACGGCTGCGCACAACAGTTATGACTTGCTTCCAACCCTCGAGAAACGCGATGTATATAGGCTAAAGTACATGAGCAAGACGTTAACAATCAGTCAAAGAATTAAATAGGCTAGAACTATATATACCTACTAAAATAGACAAGCGGGAAAGTTTGTGTATAATGCATCCGATATGTCAGGACTGTGAATTTATAATAAATGTAAAATATAAATTAATTCTTATTAAATTAAACCCTATGAGCTCACGAGTTCTCATTTTAGTGAAAGTGTTGCAGGTGCATGGTGGTTGGACATGCACGCATATTTGAGGGAGAGTATAGGCCTATAGATCGTGAAAATCCTATACATAACACAAGAAACTGATTGACAACTCCATGACACGTCTTTGTGTGTATATTCACCTTCCTTTTCCCTATATATTTAGTCCAGGTGTTTTGTGACGTCAAGAGGGGGAGGCTATGCACAGTCCGCTCCTGGTCAGTTTTCTCGGTCTAAGGTATATGTATCAAGGGTGGGCGAGGCGACGATGTAAATCGTAGTTTGTCAGAAGACAAACCTCAAGTCCTAGCAATATTACGGGCCAAACAATGATCTTGATAACAAGGAGAACAATTGGGGTGTTGAAAACAAACACTGTCCTACAGTAACCCGTATCTGTGTAAAGTACACTGAAAAATGAGTCAGGAGTTCACCTTTCGTAATAATTATTAGTAAATATTATATCTGAATGTTAGTGGAAATTATTCCTTCAACTTTAGTGGCGGTAAAAATCGCGGTTCCATATAAAAATTCTGACACAATGTATTGAAAAGCTGCCTAGAAAGTGAGAAACCAAAAAAAAAAAAAGAACAAAAAATCCAAAAAATTCACAGACCAAATTACTACACACAATTATGAATTTACATAAAGTACTCTCCCATGATATGTATGCAATGTTGCTAAAGCCGCGTTAAAACATAATCATTCAAGGTACAAAAGTAAGTCACATTTCTATGCTAGATTCCTATATAAAGACAAAAAATGAGATGTAGCTTATCTAAAGTCCAGGTGTATTTAGAAAATACATTCTGCGGTGTTTTCTCATTACCATATACATAATCATGTTATCGAGGTGGAGGATTTTTTCTCCGAATAACCCAATATACATACAGTGAGTAAGTGATTTGGTTTTAATGTCTCGTTAATTTTTCAGTCGTATGACGACGAAGGAATCCTTAGAGTGCATGCAATATGCCTCCTTGTTGAAGGACGGATTTCCACCACTCTTTTATCTAGTGCTGCTTCACTGAGACGCCTTATCGAAGGCAAGTAAGCCACACTGCCCGAGCCATTATACTGATATGGGTCAACCAGTTGTTGCACTATCCCCTTCATGCTGAACGCCAAGCGAGGAAGTTACAACTTCCTCTTTTAAGATCAGGTGTGACTCGACCCAGGATTGACCCTGATCGACTCACTTTTCTTCGCTTAACAAAACAAGAAAAGGTCAGCTTATTCTGTCCCGGTTTTTGACAAATTTACCGCACGAAATCAGCAACAAGATCACGAGATTAGCTTTTAGCGAGAAGTTTTCGTTACATGCTCTCGTGTTTTTTTTTTTGACACATTTGCTCGACTCCGCCCAAGTTTAAATTGGAAGTACCTCATCACCATATATGCACCAGCATATAAACTATACATTTGGAATCCCGGAATCCATGGCGAAGACACCAGATCTGACACCCCACCCATGCATGCAGTCACATTATACTGACACCAACCAGTCCTGGCATAGAAAAGGAGCAGCACTAAATTTTTTATCAATAAGCTAGAAAGTTTTCTGTAAATGCGCATCACTGTTGTTGTTGTAAACCAGTTGAGATTTACAAATACTGTAAACAATTACGTATAAGCATATACCTGCAGCTATACCTCAGGTGCACCTCAGGTATCTTATTCTTTACCTTAGTCTTCCCGGGTAGGCTTCCACTGAGTTGTGCTTTCGGTGTACGAGGAATATTAATTTGTATAATTGGGAGCACCTCAGATATAACTCCAGTACACCTCAGATATAACTCAAGTACACCTCAGATATAACTCCAGTACACCTCATATACACCTGAAGTATGTCTCAGGCACACATCAGATCAGATATGTACCTCAAGTATACCACCATTACACCTTATAGGGTAACGGTGGGGTTGGGGGGACCTGAGATTCGGTCTTTTCGAGTCTTCTGTCATGTCAAAACTGTACACTACACAAACAGATTTCATTTAATCCTATTTTAAATTATATGACTTATTGCTATTTGTGAATAATAAAGACTTTAACGTCATGGTTAACTCGAGTGTGACTTCTCGGAGAATCGAAAGCCAGCCGAACTTGGCTAAGCGCCATTTTTGAATCGCAGCGTGCATCACCGGAAAAAAATAAATTCATGGAACTTGTTCATGGATTACAACCAATATGGAGTTTACCACTGAATGGGCGATGTACAAGGTGTTTTGGGGGTCTTAACATTAAATATGGTTTTAAACATGAACAACAACCACTACAAACAATTGTGGCGAAAACAGAAGTATTGATGATAGTAAGTTTTGGGAAGAGCAGCCAAGTTCACCCTATAGTTACGTAGCCATGTGTTTCTAAAATGTCGTTTTAAGACGTTTAGACTGGATGAATGGGTTGTATTTGTAGTATTTTCGACAGTGGAGTATTTATTATTCAAATATATTGAGATGATATGAACTCAGAATAACTTGACGATCACTGGAAACCTGTCGATTAGAGCACTGATATTTTGGGACAGCGCAGACGACAAGGCCTAGTTCGAGGACAGGGAAAGTAACGATTTAGAGCGGTTAATGTGAACGCTAAGCTGGAAACATGGCCAACCGATCTCAGAGCTAGCTAAACAGGAAAATGTACATGCATCGTTTACACGAATAGCTGCGTGTACGCCATTAAAGTTACTCAATCCCTATAGCTGAACATGCGAAGTGTGTTGTTTCTACGCCTTTTTCTAGCTATTTTCTTTCACCTATAAACTTGCATGGATACTGTTGTACAAGTAAACAGATCTTCAATTCTACGTGACACACCAATCAAATATGTAAAATATGCTAATTTAGTTCTAAAATGGTGTTAACATTACCATATGAACTACGCAGTTAAAATATGAAACCCTAAATCTTATGGAAACAAATATATTCTGCGACACTGTCAATCTCCGCACGACAACTTGATCTTGATAGCTTCACTCAGTAAATCTTTCGCTGAAAAGTCAACTTAGTGGGCGAAGCGTGGGGCTGATTAGAGCATTGTATAGTTTCGTCCAACCAGTTTCGACATCATATATTTCCTGATTTACTCACTGCAAGCAGTTGTAGCCCATAAAGTTTAATCTACCAGATTTTTATGGTGCTAAAAGACCATGGTCCCTCTAGCTTCACCGTCCCGCCAGCCCCATGCTCCAAGCAACTCACTTCGCCATAGAACATGGCGCAGTCTCCCCTGACAATCGCATATCTTATTTGACTAGATTTATTGACCAATCTAAGACAGCTGTTAATAAAACTAACTAATGAAACATTTCCTTTATGGGAGAAACATGAAATTAACTATTTGTAAAATGATTTATTTGGGGGTAAATTAGTAAACACTATACGTACTCCGTTAATTTAAAATTACAGGTACATTGCAATAATACTCCGACTGTCTTTAGACCCGTACAAATGGAAATAAATGTGACTGGTTAAACATGAAGATAAAATTTAATAATGTAATTTGTTGAAACAAATGAAAACTCACAATAATAAACTACATTCAAATGTCAAGATCTTGGTTATCCTATTCAAACACATTGTATTATGTTGTTATCCGGTGCCTCCTAAAATTGGAAAATTATAGGTTTTCGTTGTAAGTTTGAAGAGAATTTCCACAGGATATGAAATACCCGTAATACAAACCACTCTGAATGGTCAAAGAAAACAATTTGTGAAACTTAGCATGATATGTCATCTGAGTTAAATCCAGTCTGTTAGCTGCTCTGGCCTTCGCTCGAACTACCCAGAACTCGAATAATGGCTTCTGTTTATTTATTTATTTGTTGGTGTTTTACGCCGTACTCAAGATTGTTTCACTTTTATAACGGCGACCAGCAGTACGGTAGGAAGAAACCGGGCAGAACTCTGGGGGAACCCAGCACGATCACGACAAAGCCGGACTCACAGCCACCGTATTCATGCTTCTATATATTTTGCCAACTATTTGACGACGATGCCTCATGGTATAGACATCCCGGAATTATGCCGCCGACAGACAAGTGTGACAAACAAATTATGCTACAATCAGCCCAGCATTCACCTTAGTTGTTCAGGTGTATTTTTCTAAGGTTTCCAACTAAATCTATGATCGAGTTCGTGTAAAGTTTCGGGTGTGACAAAGATTTACATAAAACGCACGAAATCTGCCAAATTGTGTGTGAATATACCAATGGTTACAACACTTTCCAGATTAACATGAACCTGGCTTTGTGTGTTTCGCAAAAGCCCATGCAGTTATGTCCATTAGATACAGTCTCGCTTCGCCATCGATAGAAAGGTTTGTCAATGATGCGTTGACAAAGCTGTAACACGGTACACTTATTTTGCTAATTACCATACTCGGTAAACTGGTGAGTATAAAGTAAATGTGAACTTAACTTTCGCCACTTTCTACACAAAGTAAGCAAACAAGCTGGGATTGAGTAAAAAAAACCCTCTTTTGTTATGCTGCAACTCATATTGTCACCAAATACCAAACCAGTTTACATGAATTTGTTCTCAGAGTTTTGGATCGTTAATTTCCCAAGTGGCGCCTTGAGCAAATCCTATTTCGCATTACGTAGGTCTGCAATGTGGGATATTCCCCATTGAACCAAACAGCAATCAGCAATTTTCAAGAGACCTTCGTGAAATCTCAGAACAAGAACTGGAGTAAAATATCTGGTAATATCCCTGGGCTATTTCTTCGCCTTTTTCAACAACGCGGAAAACAAATGAAGAAAGACTGATAATAAAATACAATGTGGGTTCGTTCTCGTGTGCGGGAGTCGCTTGAATGTCCCGCAGGAGATTTTAGATGTAGAGGACTGTTTGCTGATGTCTGTTTACACCCTTGCATTATGCCTAATGGAATATCTTATATAATGTAACACAGACTTTAAAAGTACATATGTGAATGAGTGGGGAATGGTTGGTTTTGTTAATTTATGTCATTGTAAACGGCAATTATCGACTGTTCTTCCATTGTTTTCTTATTTTCTTTCTGTTTCTGGTCAGGTTTCACGAATTTCGGCTTCACATCAATGCAACTGATTGATTACTACAACTTTCAAAGAACACCATTTACCTGTGCTTTAATACAACTGCTCAGTCAATCGGATTCATTTCAAAACAACTGCCTACTGAAGCTTCCACTCAATAACATTCGGATTCATTTCGTTAAGCGGCGTACACACGATACGATTTGTCGTATCGACTTGTCGAATGGGGCAAGTGGCATGGAAATAAAACGAGTCTAGTTTATCGGCAACGTTCAGAAGATGCAATTTTTCGAATGCTACAATCGCGTGATAATGCATGTCTTCTATTAATGCGACTAGTCGAATTAGATGGATCGACAAGACAATCGGACAATTAGTACAGAAATATGAAAATACAATTAGTATGGTGTACAAAGAAACTGGTCTAATGATGTTGAATACGAAAACCACTTTATTTAGGTCGAATATGGTTGGCATTGACTGTATTAAGGATGTGGAAATGTCTCAGTTGCTTTACACTGTATTACAACAGCTCTGTTAATGATTGCAGTGTTCATTCTGGGTTCATGAGGCTGAATTTTTATTTCTACAGATTATGCAATCTGGTTGTGAGGTCTGGATGCCGTGCGAAGTTGATATCTTAATGTGGACAAATTATGGGGTGAGGGGTCATGAGACTTTGAAGCATTATTTTTGCTGGTTATGCCATCTAAATGTGAGATCTTATAACCTTGACGAGGTTGATGTCTTAATGCGCTTAAATTATGAGGTGTTGTGTGATCAGACTTGGAATCATTATTTCTGCTCGTGAAATCATGGGTGTGAGGTCTTTAAGCCGTGCGAGATTGATGTCTTACTTTGCACAGGTTATGAGGTGAGGTTCACGAATGAATATTTCTGCAGATCATAAAGCCATGCGAGGCTGCTGTAACTATGTGTGTGCGATATGAGGCATGGAGGCGTCTCTCTTTGTAATGGGTTTTGAAACTGATGAGAAGATATTACTTTGTGATCTAAAATGGGGTCAGTGGGTCATCTTGATCAGGTTTTCCTGAACCTTCCGGTGCAAATAGAGCGTTACTGTAATATTTGAACAACAAATGAAGATATTCGAACACCTCTGCACAGAAGCCCTGTCACGTTCCATGGAGACCACTGACCTTCCACCAGTATGGGATGGAAGTCTACGCTGAGGAGGACGCCAGCAAACGCAGGGTACAATTCATCGTGTTGAGTACGTCTGGTTGGATATATGTACAGCTGCAATCAAATCATTATGAAATACATATTCTGATTAACGGTAACTTATACATTGGCATGGTACACGGTTCGGATGATCATTTAATTTATCCAGCAGGAACTTTCCTTGCATCTTTCCCTCATCAGTGAAAACTGTTGACTTCCTTACTTTATATGCTTTCTTAGTTTATTGGTGGTATGTGTTGAACGTTGTTGTGAACATCCGATTGTTGATCCGGACGGTCCAATGCCAATAAGACCGTCACGTTTACAGTCTCAGCCCCACGCTCCATTCTTGGAACCTGTTCTGTTACGGCACCAGTGTAATGGATGACATATTAAGAGCTTCATATAAAACCATATCAATATTGCAAATGGACATTGTTCATTTCGACAGCTCCAACGCAAAACACACAATAATTAATGGCATTCTTTCCTAGAACTTCTTAGCTTTATTAAAGGTGGTGAAATATATAGTTTTACAAGACTATACGCGTGAACTTTTATATATGTATTATTTAAGGTATATTTTAATATTCAGAAAACACCTTCCAACTTCAAACGCTAAAGCGATGGTTCCAATCAACAAATGATTCTTGCGAAGAATGAAACGTTTCTTTATGTCACTATCGCCTTCGTTTTCCGTGTCAAAGCTGGCGACGTCTGTGACAAAACACGCCCTCTACCAGGTGATCATCTAGCTTGAATACCGAAACCGGTAATTTACATGACTTGGATTTGGAATCTAAATGATCGGGGGTAATGAATGAATAAGTCATAATCATTATCATGGTGTGTTGACCCTTTTGCCACAGTAAGATACCTTATATGAGTTATGGAATCTATGCAGTTTGTGCATCGTTCCAAATAGGCTTTCATCAAACTTTTCACATGCTATATGTGTCCATGGATACAACAGGATCGTTTAGAATTATAGCCTACCCAAATCGGTTCTAAACAACACGTTACCATTTGCCTTAGGATAAGCCTAAGTTGACATTCTCGTCGTCAGCAAAACATTATAAACTATTAGCGACCGCTGTCAGTGAACGCTACAGGTGGGTTGGAATGCACTAAGGGTTACTGATTGTCAGTGTCAGTTTAAGTGACTTGAACAGAGCTATACAGCAAGAATAGACGGACAGTAATAGGCACTGTCGAGCATCTTTCATGGAAATCTTCCCTTTACTGTCACCCCGCCAGTATGAACCCAGGTATGGTGAAATACAAGTTTGAATGAAGCAATTCAGACAGAGCCCACACTGAACCGTCTGTTTGCAGAGCTATTACCTATCCGATGATTCCGTTTTCGTCCATGACAGGCGTGAATTCTAACCATTTATTTCGACGAGATATAAACCCACGATGCCGTCGGATACATTGAGTGAAAACGAGTTACATCCGTGAACTTGATATGTCTCTTGTGCGGAAATGCTTTAATGCAATATTATAGCCAGCAGGGACACATATCGGTAGACACTGGACTGATGATAGCTTTGTGGAATCTTAGAGCCTAGTAAGTCATTGTACTAAATGTTAGATCTAGTTTAGATACTATAATTATTCAGTTCTGAATTACCTATACGCTGCTTGTTGATTTATATCCACCATTCTCTTTTTCATCACTGAAAATAAAAGGTTGGATCAATTGACAACCACATTTTCTACTATATAATATAGAAAATAAGTCCGTACCCGAAAGCTTTTTGTTTCTATATTTATCATACCAAAGTATTTTTATATATCACCGTAACTTTTACATATCATGTGTATAGATATATCTGGCATATGTTCTTTCATACTCCCATACAGCGTATGTGCCGCTCTCTAAGACTCGCTTCACTGCCACCATTGTTTTTTGTACAGAAATCTTGAACAACGCCAAGGTCACTGGGGTCACGGTGATGAGGCAAACAGTTATGTCAGAAAAAACAAGATGCTTCCTAACTCTGTCTCAACTTTTGTTTCCATTAATTATTGTAGGCATGCGTTCCAACATAATTCCAACGTACATCTGAAACAAATGTATTGCTGAAAAATAGGTCCTGAATAGGTTTTTAATAGTCAGTTGTCTGTAGCTTACAGGTAAAGTTTTGATAACTATTTGTTTCATGTAGCGGAATGATTCTAATGGGGTACACTTAGCACGGTATAGTTACTACATGTCTTCCTCACATTGGCGCCCAATGTCCAAAGCCACAGTTAATTACCTCATTAGATTTTGTACTTGCCAAAGATGGTAAATAATTACCGTGCATACCGTTGTTTTTCTAGAAGACGTTCTTTAATACTGAGTTATATGTGATATGAAGCTTTTTGAAGACAGGTCATGATCCCTTTGTATTTTTTTAATGTGATTGTGTGTTAAATGTGATGGCAACACCGCAAGTTGAGTAATTCTAGGCCAGCGACGTCTAATAAATTGCACTGCATTCTTTTTACCTTATTCTGCTATAGCACTATGGCTTAACAGAATTAGAGAGCGTGTAAATTGCTACTATTTGAGGATTAACATGAACAGTTAGAATAACCATAGCTGAGGTAAACTGACAAGAGGCCGTATTTCACCGGTTACGTGTGACCATTAGCCAGCAATCACACTCGTCGCTGCTCTGGTTTTACCCTCTATGCTGTAGGTCTTTACTTGTATGCAAAGTCGTACAGCATCAACATATGAAAAGGTGGCATTGAACTCTTAATGCAGTATTTAATCCACTCGCACTGTTTCTGTTTGTTTTCGGAATTAGGCTTGTAGATTGCATATCCAATTGTACTAATTTCCCAGGTAGGTATTAGGTTTGATTGCTTTATTTTATGATTCTTCATTTTCGCTGGTTCTTAAGTTTGTTAAGTATGAAAAAAGTCGGTTATTTGTGATATGTACACTGCTGTTTCTGTTTTTATTCCTAATCACGGTACAAGGGCAGTCCTGTCAGATACGTGTGCCCAAGTAATGCCTTAATCACGCAGCAAGCTGCTGGAGTAATGCTGTCAAAGCAATGCCTTAATCACTGGGGGAGCTGTTGGATCAATCCTGTCAAGATACGTGTACTCAAGCAATGTATTAATCACGGGAAAAGCTGCTGGAGCAATTTTGCCAGTTACGTGTACCCAAGCTGTGCCTTAATAATGGAGAAAGCTGCTCAAGCAATCCTCTCAGATACGTGTCCAAAAGCAATGCCTTAATCACGGGGGAAGCTGCTCAGGCAATCCTGTCATGCACGTGGGAAACTGGCGGTGAAACCCTATCAGATACGGTTGTTCTAGCAGTGCCCATAGCCCGCCAACTCTGACGACAATCCCTCAGGCAATATATTTGGTCCACATTAATCTAATTTGCCATACGGTAGTCGGACGCCATTGCAGGCACCGCTTCAATATTAAACATCATATTTGATTGGCCACCGCAGAGAAGTACAAGTAGATGCCTTTGGAAAAGAGGCTCTTGGCTTGGATACAACCAGGGTTATTGAAAGGCGAACCCTTTTTTGGACTTTCCAAGACGTCAGCATCACACCGGGCTATAGACCTACAGGGTGGTTACATGTATGTGTTTTTTTTGTTCTAGGTACACCGATGGCTGATGATGACAAACACCTATGTGGACTTCAACTGTACATCTATAGCTAATGCTTGGGCAACCAATCCAGATAGCCCACTCGAGCCGTTGACAGATGGAGCCGCTTTAAACTGCTCCCGGAAGTGCTGATACCAGAAGTGATAACGAGCCGTGTTACCTGCTTCCAGTACTTTTGTTGTTTAGCTTCAGCCAGGCTTTGGGTATTTAGGCAGGCTTGTCGAGCTGGAAAGAGAGAGTGACAGGATAAAGTTACTCGGTATTGTCTAGCATCAGTTTGGCGCTGCCACACAGCCAGCTGTTGCTCACCACAAGACCATGTTCCGCATAGAGCGAAGAAATCTTTCCAGTGAAGGTAAGTTAAATCGATGTACATTGACTTCATTGACATAGAACATTGGGCGTTAACAAAACCGATATTATAATTAGAGCTAACTGCATGCAGTGGAGTATCAGATAAGCATTCTACAAAGAATGCTCTTTGGTGGATTTTTTTTTTCATATTTGCTTGAAGATATTTTGGCACATCTAAGGTAGAGCAATATGTACGACTTATTGAACAGCGTATTACAGAGCGATCTTTGGTAAATGTACACATATTTTTTTTAGAATGTTGGTGATATATTGATCAGGGTCACTGGGATAGGCTGGAGTTTCTTTAATCTGAGATCCTTTTATGAAAGGCACACCCTTATATTGGCATTTTTCTCACTTCCAGAGTTGTAACTTGAAGCCAAATGAACGTTGTAAACATATCAAAGTGCCAATCCTGCATGTTGATTTCGTCTCATTTTCATATGGATCTCAGGTGTTTGTATCCAGGAGATCGTGGCGGTATTATTAACTCAGTGAGAGCCTTGGCTGGCTCGTAGAGTTAAATCGATCGCTGGCTGCGATTATAAATCCCTTGACTAGTGAGGTCGCGTGTTCGAATCCTGCTTCACCTGACTGTGTTTTTACATCAAGATGTTTAACACTTAACTGTGCGAGGTCAGAGGTTTAATGTGGGTATTCCACTTCCCCCACTGATAAACTTGGCCTGGCAGTTTTACATGATGGGGGAAAAAACGTGAGGACGGCGTTGCATTTTTGTCTGTACATGTTACAATAAATCTGATCGCCATGCCATATCCGAAATTTTGATGACAACATTTTGATTTATAACGGCTGGAATTCTTCAATTGTTTGCCTCAACAAGCCTCAACAAGCTTATACGTAATTAATTATATAGGTTATTGATCAATCGGTTCGCCTGGGCTCTTTTTATAATCGCTGTAAATCATATATAACTGTGATATTTGTTTCACTTAGTCAGCAATCAGCTCAATAATTTGTTGCCAGTATCATCCTTTTTTCACTTGAGTTGTTGTCTAGATAAGACCCCTTGACATTTAAAATGATTTAAATTGTTGCACATCATGATTCTCATCAGTTGTAAGTGGTTATTGGAGTCGATTTATTTTGTAACAGTCAATATGACAGAGAGACGTAATTTTCAGTTATTAACGGTCAATTTAATCTAACTGGCATTTTATTTATTCATTTTCACATTGGATTTTAGTCGTGTGAAATATGACTCACTGGCGTACATTTCAAGAGGTGGAAAAAAAGCCAACAGTCTTATTTTTAACGACAATTCTTGAATTTATTCTGTTGATAAGCATACATTCTTTGTCTCATCATCATCTAAGTTTAGTCTTACACATGTATATAGACATCAGAACAAATATTCGTATAACAACCGTCAGTCAAAACGGACGTCCCAGGTCAATAATCGCAATTCCGAAAACAAAAAGCAGGGCTATCAAGGTAAACTGCAAATGTTTTTGATTTCCAACTTAAAGTTACCAGGGTAAATATGTGGGACTATGTATATATCTATGCTTGGCTTGGGGTTTAACGTAGTACTTAACAACATTTCAGTCGTCTGACGACGAGGAGTAATTAAATTTGTGTACATATACTGGGTCTTCTTGTGGCAGGGCGAGTCCATGGCGCCAAAGTGATACCGCCACCGAAGTATCGTGGCGAAGTCACCAGATAGGACACCCCACCCAGTCACATTACACTGGCACAAGGCCAATCACTTTTGCTGTAACTGGTCAATGCTGAGCGCCAAGACAGGCAGCAGCATATACCATTTTTTAAGCCTTTAGTCTGACCCGACCCGGGTTGATCCCGGTGTCTCCCGACATCGTATATACATGGGAATAATTGTTTCTGTTATTTTATATGCCTGTACGGAATGTGTAGCTTGCCATGTAAACCGCATATTCATCTGGAATTCTACAATTTTGTCATAACGCCATTATGCAGGTTCGTTCCTCGGACCGTCATCGACGTCATAAAAAATACTATAACGGACAATGTTGAAGTGCTAATGACGAGCATCGCCATTGTCGTCACAACAAAGAAATAAACAATGTAATTTTCCCTACAACAATACATAGGCCAATTATGAAAAAGAAATACATGTGTATTAAAAATTGAGTTAGCGGAACAAATACGTCATGACGTATTTTCAAAAAGAAAACTTTCGCAACCTTACACATTAACAGGAGAAGATTGTTGACACGAATTCTTGCGAAATTTAATAGCCTTGCAGCCTTACGCTTTCAATAAGTGAACAGTGATGTAATTTATAAATTTACATTTTTCAGTCATGCCAAGTTCGCCTCCAATCTGTTGATCAGAGTTTAATTTCTTCACGGTGGACAAGCGTTCCCCTCCAGTCTGCTAATCACAGTTTAATATCTTCATGATAGACAAGCATTCCCCTCCAATCTGTTGATCACAGTTTAATTTCTTCACGGTGGACAAGCGTTCCCCTCCAGTCTGCTAATCACAGTTTAATATCTTCATGATAGACAAGCATTCCCCTCCAATCTGTTGATCACAGTTTAATTTCTTCACGGTGGACAAGCGTTCCTCTCCAGTCTGCTAATCACAGTTTAATATATTCATGATAGACAAGCATTCCCCTTCAATCTGCTTATCACAGTTCAAATTCTTCACGCTGGACAAGCAATCCCTTCTATATACGTACAGCATATACGTATAGCAATATACGTGCGAAATACAGTTGGCGGGAATAAAGGTCATAAGAGCTTGATCTATCCCAAGGAAAGTAGAATAACAGAGTATAAGGGAATAATTGCAAGCGGTGATAATATTACACTGTTATTAAAACATACATGGTAACAAAATAAATTAACACAAACAGGAATTATAAAAGATGTAAGAGATTTTATGGACATTTATGTGTGAATTTTATTTTACTTCTTTTTTTATATTTATATTTGATCATCCAGAATTACCAGATCAAATCCCGGGACGGGATTGAACCCGTATTTCGCGGCTACAAGGCGGAAGCTCTAAGGCCGGTATCGACCAGTAATTTTACTATTCTGTCAGATTTTGTCTGTGTAGGCGCACTTACTGGTGCATTGCCGCCGTGCTGAAGCTTCCAGTGTAACGTTTTAACGTGGTTGTTTACGATTGCATCTGTCTATTATACTCTTGATTAATGGCTAGGATTAAACATGTTATTGCCATAACAGGAAGTTACAGCAAACATTTGATGCCAGACGGAGATAGCTTGCATGAACCCGTAACACAGTGATAATGAAGTACATGTAGCTTCCCTCTAACGTCACTCGCACCGGATATGACTGTCACGAGAATACCACATTTCACCGACCTTCACGGAAGTTTCCCAAACAACAACAATAAATTAGTATGGGACTTACCAAAGTGTTTTCTATACATTTTCATATCCAACGTTAAATCAACCATTGCAAATTCTAAAGCTTTCCTTCTTCAATTACAGTGACCTACGACCGTTTAAACATCGCGCATCATTGTGGATCAGAGGGGAAAGAGAAAAGTAAAGCAGTCCTAAGAATGTTGGAATTTGTGTAAGAGAATAGGAATGATCCAAATGTGGTGATAAATGTGTTGTACCTCAATATCTCATAGACCGTATTGGATTGTCCAGAAATAGAAATATATTAACATATTATTAGTTTAGGCTGAAAAGTTCCTGATCTCCGCTTGACATACACTGTTACATAATTTTATTTATTAATAATTATATTTTTTATTTTTATTGTTGGTGTTAAATAATCTCTTTATATCATACTGTATAAGTTTGTATACAAGCTTAGGTGTGCTGTTTTCTAGGTGATCAAAACTACCAGTTTCATGACGGAACGCAAAGTCGAGAACTGGAGATTAGTTAAATTGCACGATTTGTTTAGTTGTTCTAGCGCGATTTTTGATAAACTGCGTGAGATTATCAAAATTGTGGTGCGGTTTCACTAATCTGGCATTCTCAAGTTCTCGTATCACGCATCCTGTCATAAATCCCGCTTGTCGAGATTAGCAAAAAACGGAAAAATCGCTCAGTTTTATTTTATTAATCTCGACATTCGTGTTTTTGGCGCGTGGGTATTGAAAGAGACAGCTCGAGAATTCCAGTGGCAGCGTGCGTCTTTTATAAGTATTTGAGCTTAAGGCGTCAAGTCGTTTTGCTATTTGTTGCCATCCTCTCAGATTCCTAAAAAACCGATGTCACATCATGGCGATCAACTTGTTGTCGGTATTCTTAGTATGTTCGGAGACGAACGTGCCAATGGTATGTATGGACCATCCCTGAATGCAAGACCACGTCAGGCCGGAGGTCGAAACTACGATTATACCAACTATAATGACGGCGATTATACCAACTGACTACACGCTGATTAGAATGACTGGGTTATCAGATTCCGGCTTTACTTCTAGTAAATATTATTCACTCTTAGCTATTACTGTTATCTCAACAGCGTCGCTGTTTCACTGGGTTAGATCTCATCGTTTGAAATTGTACAACTATTCCTGTAAATACTTTTAGCGAATTTCCCAAACTGCCATCCGTGTTTTCATTGGTCTGTCTTGCTGCATCGGTAGCGGCTTTAAGTCAGGATGTTTATCGGGTAATAAGGCCTAGGGCCGTTATTTACTCTAGGAGTTCCAGCTATCTCCACTCATAAATCTAACCACCGTCGTCTCAGTGGAAAATTTTCCAGCACTACTTTAAACGACAATCAAATTTATTATCTTTCCAGGGGAAGTTCATCTGACAATGGATTCCGACCAGAACCTGACACTATCGTTCATGAAGACACCAAACAACTACTCAGCCCACGACTATATGCCGATTCTACAGGAATACAAGCATCAAGATCGTTGGTTCGATAAGCCGACGGAAGTGACCATCACGATAGCCTATTGCACTATTATTCTTCTTGGTCTTCTGGGAAATGGAATCGTCTGTGTCATTGTTAGCCGGAAGGAAAATCTTCGGTCGGCAAAAAATCTCTTTATTATGAATTTGTCGATATCCGACATCATGATGTGCGTTATAAGTATGCCGTTCACTTTGTTGAAGCTCACCATGAAAAACTGGCCGCTAGGTAAAATCATGTGTAAGATCGTGCCTTTTGTTCATATGACGGACGTTTTTGTCTCCACGGCTACCATTGTAGCCATTGCGGTTTATCGACATCGCTGCATCGTGTACGCCAAGAAAAAGTCCTCGTCCAAACGGACGATCGTATACACGTTAGTGATGTTGTGGGCCATCTCTCTGGCTCTCTCTCTCCCAGTGTTCATCTTCTCAGAGGTTAGACCCATACAGATGATGCACACCTTGGTCCGCTATGATATATGCATGGAAGTCTGGCCCTCCGGTAAGATTCGAGGTCTTTACACCATTTTGCTGGTTGTAGTTCAGTATCTTCTGCCGCTTGTAGTCATCAGCATTTTGCATAGCAGAATTTGCCACTTCCTGCGTCTGCGAATCACGGAAAATCCCATCACACGGCGAAATTTCGAGAGGTCTTTGAGAGCCATCCATCGGCATCGGAAAAACATGACCATTCTCACGTCCATTGCGATGACCTTTGGGATCACGTGGTTGCCGTTAACCGTTCTGAACATTATGGCCGATTACGACTACCGTATTTTTCTAGAAAGCAACTTTAATCTGGCCTACGCTATCTGTCACCTGACCGCCATGTTGTCGGCCTCGCTGAACCCAATCATATATGGAGGACTTAATCCTAACTTCAGAGAGGAGTTTTTGTCGGTGCTTCTTTGTACGAGACTGCGTTCAAGGAAAGGCGAGGATTCAATCGACGAAGGTGTCTTTAATCTGCGTGTAATAGGAATGGATGGATCGACTCCATCCAAATCGTCCAGTGGCACGAACTACAGGAGTATTGTATTCAACAGCGGTTGAGAATCAGCTGGTCAACGTGAGGAAACCTCACAATTGTCATGCTTTGCATGATATTCAGGAAAGACGGCAGACAAGTCATCATCAGTCATCGATCGTGTTGATGTGGCTGGAAGTCAGGGTAACATAACTGTACTGCTATCAGTGTGTTCTAAGCTGGGGCAGGTGTGGGGCAGGATATTTCTCATGTACACATCAAATACTCCATGTTATTCAGACACGGCTTTAAATTAACCAGCTGTGTACAACACGATACGTTCTCTCTGACCTTTCTCTGTCTACAAAAATAAATTGTTAAGTACGACGTTAAACCTCAAGCACTCACGCACTCACTCTACGAAAATATTTGTATCTTTCAGGGAGCGAGCTATGACCAAATGGTGAAAGGGATACAGAATGGATTGTTGTTAGAGATAAGGATGTCTAGGCTTTGCCTACCCTAAGCTGATTTTTAGGTATGGCAGATTTATTCAAGCGTGACTAAGATTTTATTTTTTGTATGGTTTTACCCAGGAAACCCTATCTCCAGCGTTAGCCAATTAGCGGCGATTCTGTATCCCTTTAAAGTGATAAACCTTTCAATCGCTAACACAAGAAGAGTATGTTCAAACGCATGTTTGGTCAGGAAAATCTATAAATCCTCGTTTGCACAGATCTTGGGGCCCAGGTGATAATAAACCATCGACGACGCTCGTGTGGTTATTTGTGCAGTCTATAACGTTCGTTGAAGAACACTCGTCTTCCACCAGTATAGTGTGCATATTTGTACATTCGCCAGTAACTTGTCAAAGGCCCATAGTTTACTCTGAGCACTCCAGTTTCCTCTTCCTATAAAATTGGCCCGTCATCGTGTATGTGAAAAGTGAAAAATTCTAATGTTGCCATAAGGCTGTAAACAACAATCAAGTAAATAACTTTCAATGCTGGAATTTTGACGGTAGTAAAATGATAGCTTTCAAAAATTAAATCCTGATATTGTACATATGCATAAATAATAAAAACGTGTGTTCTCAACACTGTAGCATTCTCACTAGTTACCTGAACACTGCCCTGATTGGCGTTTGAGGTTACCTCTGAATCCAGCCCCCACAGGGGCCGCGTTGGCTTTATGACATGGTCTGTTTGGTTAAAACCGCGACCTCCGCGGGAATCGCCAAGATCGTGGTCTAGATGGCCGGTATCAGTCACCATAGAGTAGAAAAAAATCTGATGAGCTGAACGTTTGTGAACTTAAGTTCCTGAAGATTTATGCCTCTGAAACACATTGAGACAGGTGATCGGTAATTCAATGTTAGCAAAGGTTGCCTACAACCTATGACATGTCTCATGATACAGCATGATTGTTTTACCTTTCGCGACAAAAGAGTACGAAACCCTATTGGCCTCTCACAGGAGTGATTAGCAGCTTGGACCTTAATAACACGGCTGAGAAGGTTTGTACGGCAATGGTGTAACCCAGTTGTAGTTATCTGCCCTGCTTTCCTGGTTATTTATCAGTGCTCTTGGCGGATTAAAATTTAAAAATGTGTATGGTACTGGACCTTAAGGACCTTATGCTACAAGAAAGTGTTTGACAATGTCGCCGGAAGCGTGACCATTCGTACTGAGAGAGGGGAGTTGAAACAAAACAAAGACAGCCGATCATCGGAGTCCTGTAACTTAACTTAAATTTCTAACTGAACTACTTTACTGCTGCTGATGAATCATGTGTTCACTGTTGTGATCCGAGCCATACACGTGCTGTATTTTGTGTTTGCTGTAAGTGTCATAACTTTTGTATGGGATAGCCTTTAAGCTTATATAATATAAGTTTTCATTGCTAACCTTTTGTATGGGATAACCTCTCAAGTAAGATCCTCCATTTGTGATATGCTGCATTCTTATGTTTGTCTTTGGCGAAATTACTGATGTATTACCATTTAGCCTAAATATAAGTTTTCAGCGCTCAAGCTTTTCGGAAAGGTACAGGATGGTAAGGACGCCATTTTGTATAATATATCAATGTTACTATTTATCTTGTACTGAATATTCCTTATATCTGAGAAACAAAATGACAATTGTATAAATGGTTGAACTGTAAGGCTGGGTGAAACCCTGAGACAAAATCTGTGGAATGTGACAAAGTGAAATGGAAAAAGAGTGTACCGGGTATCAGTTTGTATATATAATGAAATTATATTTTGTCTTGATGATTTATTAAGAGATATTTATATTCATGCATTGTTTCTCATTGTTTTCAAAGATGTTGAACGTGTACATCTGTGTAAATATGCAACACTATATTTTATCTTCACGAAAAGGTAATTTTGCAGTAATTATGTTCCATCAAAGAAGACATTTATATGTCATTTAAAATCTCTTCCGTTCTAGTCATGGAGTGCCTCTTAATCAGAATAAACCATATTGTATAATGCTCACCCACCGACGAAACGGCTGTCGGTCGTTTAAATCCGTAAGCCCTGGACAACTGGAATTAAGTTACAGAGTTTTGTCAAGAGTTTTCCTCAACTATAAGAATGTTTTAGATGCGTCGTACCACACTTACCAAATAAGTGAACGTCGTCACATTTAACAAATTGTAACATGAAAAAAGTCTCCAATAGCTTTGCGGAACCAGACATCAACTTAGCATCGCTTCGATCGCTTTGTGAAGTCACCTAAGGTTTTTGGTTTGTTATTTGAACTGTAAATGGTACATGTTCATCTCTAAGAATAATGATCTAGAAGGCAGAACATAGCACAGCGGGAATTGTCCTTCGTTGCTGAAGAGTGCCGGTACATAATGAAATCCCCGGATGAAAATATCCCGGGATAAATATCACGCCTTATACAATCTTGTATTGATCCATCTGGTATACTCCCCAGCTTTTTCCACCGTTAGGCTGAGTGCATTGGAAATGCAGTGTATACATGTAGATAAATAATGGTTATATACGGGCTATTTAGAAACTGGACAATGTGTGTGCAATCAGATGTAAGGTAAAACAAGCTATAACGTGAAACTGATGAATGCTGGAAGACTGTATCAGTCCAGAACTTATCCCGGAATTAGTACAACAACTCCCTGTTAGAATATACCTGAAAATATCATAATCGCTAATATCTAAGATGTAAGCATCTCACGTTAATCGAAAACGTGCTAAATTGGTAAGTGCCTTTTTAATGATTTAGCATCTAGAGCATGATCTCTGATTCTAATAAGTGGTTTGACACTTTGTAACTTTTCTCTGTAGGCTGTAGACTAAACCTTTTAATTTTTAGTCAGCGTGTCTTGTCACAGAATAGTGTAGAAAATGTAAGTATTTCTTACAAACTATTTCATGGCCCAGTCTTCAGCTGTCAGGACAGGAATCCATAGTTTCCTCTGTAAGCTATATTTTATACCTTTTACAGGAATAATATTATATGATGTTCAAAGTTTTTCGTGACCAGATGACAAAACCTTCCTTTGTCGAACGGTGCAGCCTTCATACTGCAATACGAAGAAAGATCACAAAATCTCAGTTAGTACTATTAACACTGACTGGACCGGTAATTGGCCCATGTCGTTATCTCGCAATATCTCCACTGCATCTTTGAGAAAGGGAGCCATTTAAGATACATTTTTCATACAAAGATGTTACCACTGATTCCAGTGCTCATTGTTAACAACTACCATGCTGACATGGAAGATACAACTCCATACACGCACACATGAAGGAAAACTCGACTGCCACATATCAAAGATATTCTGGTCCCAAACTGCGGTTGACGGCTTTTTGCGAATAATGGGATTGGTACTTCACTATGTCAAATTTTATGATGGATTGTTGTCAAAGACAGGTTCGATTTTTTCAGTAGGGGAAAGAATATAGCAACTGTTTTGAGCCATTGGTTTGGATGGCGCTAGTATTGATGACAATATTTGTCAGTTATAAGGATACATGATTTTCGAACAGTTATCGTATATATACAGTCGTTGTTTGGATAAAGGGTGTCTTGGAATTAGCTTGTGTGATCGGTTGAGTTGTGTTCATGGCTTTGCTACGTGAATGCGAACACGATTTGATTCCTTTTTTGTACTAACAGTGATTTGAAATGCATTTTCACAGTTAACAGTTGGTTAACATCGTTGTCAGAGAGACTGTCAGACTGTGTACATGGTGGCTGCATGATGGGAGTTCGTGTAATATCTTGTTGATGGCAAATGTTCATTGACAGCGCATGTAGATGCCGTTTTTGTACATGAAACCTGCATTTCCCCGATTTGCATATACTTATTGTGACAATTTTTATGTGCTCTCCAGTTTTTTTTTTCATTATTGCCATGAAAGAAAATAGAATCCCTTGTAAACAGAACGAAAAAATGTACTGAATAATTTATTAATAACCCAGGCAAATTTCATGTTTGCTATCATGATGCAATGAGTGCTATTTGCCGACTATCTTCCTCAAACAAACCGCCCACACTCGCCATCAATCTCTCCTGCCAGAAATGTAGGTTTGTCCATAACACTCTGAACTGATAAAGCTTTGGGGGAGCGGCTTCGATGTAGTATCGTCGAGAGTTTTCATGGCAAGCAGAAGATCAACAGCTTAAAGAGGAGAATCACCTGGTTACACATTTACCGAGGATCATTTATCACCATTTTTGTGGCTGAGTATGTCATGTGTTACAAGCTCTACTACAACTGCCTATCACCATGCGAGGCACTTAGGGTACCTACCTTTGTACGCTTTGGGTGAAGTGTTTATTTCAACTATAACAAACCAGGTGACAGAATGAAGGTCGGTGAATGGCTGCTAGTATTTAACGACGAAGATATCACCGTGGCATATTAAGGATCATCTTAACACACATGCGGAAAAACGCTTCATGGTTTGCTCCAACAAAGGGATAACCATTAAAGCCTTTCCAGTGATAAAAACCACAAAAATTCACATTAGGGAAATTATTTCTTTCTCAGGACTGTCTAATATTTTCTCCCACGCCTTCAATCACGTGACAATAGGCCCATGAACATGGTTGCATATAATAGTCACGTAACCCGCTCTTTGCTGACAAGAAATTGAGCGTCACATTTAAGGTAACCGGACATTTTTTAAATATTCGTTGATAACAAAACATGTGAGATAAAGGCCATTACCTAAATCTTCATCGGTAACAAACAGGACAGATATAGGCCATTTTCTTTATCTTCATCGGTAACAAATATGCCCGACACTGACCATTACCTAGACCTTGATTGGTGACAACCATGCCAGATACCGGTCATTACTTAGATCTACGCTGATAAGAAATTAAACGTGACATTTGAGGGAACCATTCATTATTAATATATTTGTTGATAATAAATTAAACAGTCCGGTTATCGGCGATTATCAGATGAATGAGTGAGTGGGTGCGTGCTTGGGGTTAAACGTCGTACTTATTTCAGTCATATGACGATGAAGGAGTCCTTAGAGAGCATGTAATGTACCTCCTTGTTGCAGGACGGATTTCCGCGGCTCTTTCATCTAGTGCTGCTTCACTGATACGACGTAGGTGAGTAAGCTGACCCGTCCGAGCCATTATACGGATACGGGTCAACCAGTGTTGCACTATCTCCATTATGCTGAACACCAAACGAGGAAGTCACAACTTCCTCTTTTAAGGTTGCCCCTGGATCTACCACATCCCGAAGCGGGCGCTTTACCAACTGTGTTTTTGGGACAGGCATATCCGTAAAGAAGAACTGCTATTTAGAAGCACCAAGCCTTTTATAAAGATAGCAAGGCTTTTAAAACAACTCTGTAAGACATAGCAGTATGGTGCCCAGGACTGACCATCAGCACATAAATAACCAACAACCACCTGAGAACCAAGCTCCCACTTGCCTGACTGCCACTTTACACCCAGATGTTCATCAAGTCCACAATTATTTGCACACCTCATAACCACATTGTCTTCAAACAAGGGTGAAACATACGTAAGTCGTGGGTAGGGTGTGAAGCACCGACCAAATGAATGTAGAGAATAAAACTCTTGTATATTTTCAATTTCGAATAGTATTTTACCATTTCATTGCATAAAGATTGTTTTCAATAAAACACATCTTATTTTTTCCCTTTACTGGCCTAAGGTTGCATTGTATTTCAACAAAAAAGGTGATTGTTTATTGCAAAATGAAAACTATCAATTTATTTTCCTTAGCTTGCTCTGGACATCATATAGGTGAAAAAAAGTTTTAGCACGTAGTTAAACGCAAATCAAATAAATGAAATTCTGAAAAATATGTTTTAACACACTAGGTGTCAAATATTAGGTCACTGGTAACTTACATATTCAAAATGAGCTCTACAATAAAACTTTTTGAGCCTTCAGTTACTTCATAAAAAGAAAAAGATACGCAGTATGCTTATTTACTGCTAAATTACTTCCATTCGTAAATGAGGCCAAGATTTAGTGTTAGGATGGGGAGACTACTTTTTGTGTCGTATTACCTTCATGGTGTCCATTTCGAGACTCAAGGCCTCCGTTGTCGAATGGTTAGCGTGCTAGGGTAGCACAATGTCTGGGGCGCCGCTCACCAAAGCGGTCGTTGTGAGTGCAAGTCGAACCCCTGCTGGCTTCCTTCCCGGTCCTTCCCCGTGAACTCCCCTGTGGTTTCCCCCGATCATAATGCCTATCGCCGTCATGTACGGCGTAAAACACCCATCAAACAAATAAATTCCAAGTCCGGAGGAGATTCCTTGAGCTCTATTAACATCTCGGAGCTCAACATTGAACTTGCCATCCATGACTTCTTCACAATGAATAGTACATTTAATACATCAAGTAATTTTCCTCTTTCTGAGATCTTTCGAATCAATTTCCATCAAGTTAGGATGAATTCATGAAAACAAGACGGAAGAATGCTTGCCAGGTCTCGCCTTAATTCAAAAGAAACTACAGAATAAATGAACACAGGGACACAAAAATTAAGCGCTTCCTATGTTCGTCTTATTCAACGAATTGTTCTTGATAATCGGCCTGTTGATTATGGTGGGCGTGCATTTGTCGAATGAATAGATACATCCTAAATGCTCACGTAGAAAGATCAAGTACAACAGATGTGCTGGAGTAGCACAGCAGATGTGCTTGAGTAGAATGAAGAGTTACAACTAGTGTGCTCGTGTTGAATAATTAGGTACAACTAGAGTGCTCGTGTTGAATGATTAGATACAACGAGAGTGTTCGTGTTAAATGATTAGGTACAACGAGAATGCTCGTGCAGAATTAACGTGCACAACTGTTATGCTCGTTTTAAATGAACAGGTACCACTAATCTGCTGGTGTAGAATGAACAGGTACTACTAGTGTGCTTGTGTAGATTGAACAGGTACAGCTAGTCTGCTGGTGTAGAATGAACAGGTACAACTAGTCTGCTGGTGTAGAATGAACAGTCACAACTAGTCTGCTGGTGTAGAATGGACAGGTACAACTACTTTGCTGGGGTAGAATGAACAGTTACAACTAGTCTGCTGGTTTAGAATGAACAGTTACAACTAGTCTGCCGGTGTAGAATGAACAGGTACAACTAGTCTGCTGGTGTAGGATGAACAGATACAACTAGTGTGCTGTGTAGAATGAACAGTTACAACTAGTGTGCTGGTGTAGAATGAACAGTTACAACTGGTATTCTCGTGCTGAACGAAAATGTAAAACTAATGTGTTCGCTTGGAATGAACAGTTTGCTCGTTTAGAATAAATAGATACAGCTAATGCACTCATTTAGGCTGAACGGGTACAATTAAGGTTCTCTTGTAGAACGAATGGGAAAACTTAGTATGCTCGTGTAGAATGAACAGCTTATGTGCTCATGCAGATTGAACAAGCACTATTAGTGCGCTGGTGTAGAATGAATGGGTACAATCAAGGTACGCTTTTAGAATGAGTAGGTACAACTATTGTGCTGGTGTAGAATGAACAGTTTCAACTGGAATTCTCGTGCTGAACTAAAATGTAAAACTAATGTGTTCGCTCGGAATGAACAGGTACAGCTGTTGTACTTGTGTAAAATAAACAGGTTCAACCTGTGGGCTCGTGTTGCTTGAACAAGTACTAGAATGCGTTTATTCCCGTTCCACATACTCGTAGTAAATTATTACCATGCAGGCTGTAAACTATTTATCCAGTATCTTATCATCCAAAACAAAGAAATGTCTGAATGGCACGAGGAAAACATTCACACCTGCATAGCCAGGTTATTACCTCCTGACGATATCAACTCTCTCTGCATACTGCCGGGTTGGTTAATACCTAAGACTTTAAAAATGATGCTTGTTCCTGCCTGGTTTGGCACTCAGTACAGATAAATTAGAGCAAGGAAACACAAGTTGTTGGCTAGGTGTCAGTGTAATGACTGGATGGGGTGTTACGTCTGGTGTCTTCGGCATGATACTGCATATACACATATCCTGAGTATCGAGATTACAATGGTTACAAATGCTGCAATCAAAATCAAAATCTCTT
The DNA here is from genome assembly GCF_032854445.1 of Liolophura sinensis. Classification (NCBI taxonomy): domain Eukaryota; kingdom Metazoa; phylum Mollusca; class Polyplacophora; order Chitonida; family Chitonidae; genus Liolophura; species Liolophura sinensis. The sequence goes on from NC_088300.1 coordinate 49,686,972, forward strand.
AAACATTCTCTCATAAAATCTTATGACAACCATATCTGAGTGCTCAGTGACGGTTGTGGCCTAAGCGGTGTGGCGCACTGCTATTTGTGAATTCGTGATGAAACGTTTTTGATTAAGTCGCTTGTAATTCAGCGGATTACTGGTTCTGAGAAATTCCTCTTTCACCTATTACGTCGACCCAGTCGAGAAAATGAAGACTCAGCGACAGGAATACATGGCTACGGAGGCCTTTCTTCCGTAACATTTCGGCGCCTCTTCTACCATCCACACGTGATCAAAACATTTCAAGATTGAACAATCAAGACACAGACACAGACAGTGATTGTATAGGAAACTGAATATATCCAGGCATAAGCATTCTGGTAACTCTGTTACAGAACCAAATGTAATTTCAAGGGAGGCCACTCTTTAGAGCGGAGCTCCTTAGGTCCTATGTGCATGAATATTGCAACAGCCATATGCAAACGGCGAGAATGCACTTTGTTATATATTGATCATCGCTACGTGTATTTTTGCACACAAATAATTGCGGACTATTTCGAATATGAAGGCTGTGAAAAAAAACAAAACAAACAAAACAATTTCTCCCATTTTAGAAACATTAAACTCGTGTAACATCAAAAGATTTGTTCTTTAAAAAAATGGCGCATAAGCAGTGTGAATATAGACAAATCGGTTATGATGATCCAGGATGTGATGCTCAGATATTGGTTTTTGATTCAAATTTGTCCTTTTTGGTTGTTTGGATATGTTGATTGAATAGAGTGGGAACACACTCAGTTAACGCTCTCTTCATTCTGTTTGGTGATCCCTAAGAGTGAAAATGAATTTCTACCATGAACTGCTCACTATTAATCAATTTTTTGTGTGTGTCCTAAATAGATTTTGTATTAATCACAGGGACACATACAATTGTAATAAATGGTTTATGGGAAATTGTCGTCTATACCAAGTACATTGTAAGCACATCCAGAAAAGATGTGTCAATCAAGATTTAATGAAGATTCATTTATACTTGTAAAACACTACACAAGACCCGCCCAATTTATCGAGGTGGTTAACGTGCCAGCGCGGTGCAATGACCCAGGAGCCTCTCACCAATGCGGTCGCTGTAAGTTCAGCTCATGTTGGCTAGATCACCGGCCGTGCGTGCGAAGGTCGCCCAGTAACCTGCGACTGGCCGTGGGTTTTCCCCCTTGCTTTGCCGGCTTTACTCCCGCCGTAATGCTGACCACCATCGTATAAGTGAAATATTCTTGAGTAGATACATTCAGAAAAAATCGCTGGCTTTTGACACCATACACGTAATCTAAGATTGTTTACATACTACTGTTGTCATGGGTAAAGGAAACCGGAATAAACCATCAAACTTTAAATTGCTTACTGATGAACTTTCCCACGTGTTACGTACATGTGACTATATGTTCACCATACTGAAAGAAAAAACGTCAACAGCCATATATATATATATATATATATATATATATATATATATATATATATATATATATATATATATATATATGTGTATATATATATATATATATATATATATATATATATATATATATATATTCATTCACAAACAAATACAGTCGAATAAATGCTTTTTATTGTGATAAGACAAAAACAGGTTTTAAAATTGCAGCTGGGTTATAAAGGAAGCCTTTGCTGAAAGAACAGCCATGGAATGACTGGAACTATCGGAAATAACACCGGGAACACCTGAGTTGTTTAGAGTAGTGAAAACAGACCTAAGCGCTCAGACATTTTTTCCACCGTGCTTGGCAACTCCATCAACTTCTAATAAAGAACTCTTACGAGGTTAGAGCAACCAGAAACATGGTGTCGCGTCACTCATAGCGCATGCGCATATGGTTACAAGGGAAAACACGGGTGTTGTGAGCTGAAACAGACGCGTTCTTGGATTATACAAAATATAAACTGGCGCCGCTTTCGATTGTCTCCATTTTCTGAATGTGCTTACTTTGAGCTGCGATATCTCGGTTGTGCAACATCACAAAAATAAAAAGCTATGCTTTATAAACTTACTGTCAGATACTTTATCGTTATATACATTTGGTCCAGTGTTGCCATTTCTTTTAAAACATTATCATTCAGAATAAAGAATTTAAAATATATCTTCCCTAGTCACCGTGGAAAAAAAGGTTTACATCACGGAGAAAACGTTTTTCATTGTTATAGATGAATTTATCATCCGCCGTGTCCAAACACTTTTGGATATTTTTTAAAGTAATAGCAAAACCTATGAATCATTGTAACTGAGTAGAATATGTCAACTTAGAAACAGGCCATCTACATCCTTCCTTTTCCCTTCATTGTATCCTGATAACTCTGCAAATAAACTCAATGTCATTATTATTATTATTTAACAATTTCTTTGTGCCGATGTTATTTGGTGCAAATATATATATTTGAAATGTTTAGGGGGGGGGGGGGGCAAGGGTGGCGGAATGCTGTACATGTGAAAGTTACTCCCCTCCTGAATGTTACAAACTACACTAGTTATTCCCTTTTCGCCTAAATATTTGTCCATTTATGCAAACGGAATACTGCACCAGCTATATAAAATCAACTATATTTCCAAAGGTTGATTTTCATTTTCCAAATATATATTCAATATACCTGATACATTTGTTTAATATGATCGAAAATGCTTTACAACAAATGACAAAGTAAAATGACCCGATATGGGAAAACAATGACTATATAAGAAATAGAGATGAAACCAAAAAAAAAATAATAAAGCTGAATAAAAGGTTGTTTCGCATACACTGAGCATCGTCTAATATCAAGGCTCTAAATAAAACACATCATTGTAATTAAAATGTGATTGTTAGAACTGTCAAATAGTTCTTAAAACAACAACAACGTACATATGCTGTCAACACACTGTGCTCGTGTAATATATGCCTGTGCTCGTGCAACATACGACTTTGCTCGTGCAATATGTGCCTGTGCTCGTGCAATTAGTGCCTGCGCTCGTGTAATATGTGCCTGTGCTCGTGTAATATATGCGTGTTCTCGTGCAATATATGCCTGTTCTCGTGTAATATATGCCTGTGCATATAGGTCACCATACAATCCAAACATTTCAATGCATTTAATTCAGTGGAAACAAAATCTAAAAATAATAAGTAAACATATTTTCAGATACAATTTTCAATAGTATTTCCTCTGATGCTCACTCTATTTTTTCAGTCACCATTTTTAGACTATTCTGACGAGACCCTTGCTTATCCAGTAGCTTTCTACTGCTGTTTCTATACACCGTTTCCAGTGCTCATGGGCAAGACGGATGTCCAGCTTTGACACAAAGGCTTCCATAACGCGGGGGAGTATGTTGAGGGTGACTGCAGTAATGACCTGGGCTGGAATTGCCAAATTTTGCTTGATGTTGTAGCTGGCCAGAAGTGTAGTGATGGACACGACGACGAGACAGAATACGGCCAGGCGAAGCAGGAACCAGAACACGTGCTTGTGCAGTGGACAATAGCGGTTCATCACGTGTATGAACAGCTCGTACGGAATACCGGGTTGGTTGTCCCGCCATTTCACCAGCTTTCGGAGGCTTCCATGAAGGCCGCAATGCTTGAGATTCGACTTTTGATTGTCTGATAGAGAAATTTCCACTTCTCCCTGCACTTTGATCGTTTCAACAACAGTGGCGTCATGAGGAGAGATAACTATTGTATTCCCTGTGACCTTACATACACCTTTGTTCCGCTGACTTTCCAAATTCATACTGGCGTTAACGGTCAAGTCCAGGAGCTCTGAGAAAATGTCGTTGAATTTCCTGATGTTTCCGATTAGATAATATGCCAGTGTCCCTGCAGCAATGATATAGCCGGTCGTGTATTCCGGGTAGATGATGAGGCCTATGTAAGTAAAGTCTATGGCAGAGGTTATGTATATTCCACTGCAGATGAAGAGAATGGCAAAGGCAATGAGATTGTGGATGACTAAGACACTGATAATGAAATGAAGGATAGCTCTCAATCCGAGGTGAGGCACAACATCTTTCAACCATACATTGTAACCTCTCAGGATTGTGACGGCAAGATAAACCGACGGTAGACCATAGTACACGAATGCACAGAGTAACTCCAGCACACAGAATACCGCATACCACACGAACAACACAAACTGTGCGACGGGAAGGGAACATTTTACGGCACACTCATCGGAGAAAAGTCTCTTGAGGCGATCGTTCACGAGGATAAATCTTTTCACGAAGAGGTCCTTCGTAAACCGCCAAAATTTTCTGTTCATTAGCATGTAAAAGTTAGCGGTGACCTTGTCGTGGATAAAGTGGTAACCGGTGAGATGAGAAAAGGTAGTCGAGCTCCATTTTTCAATTGTAAGCACGTCAATGGACAGGAGGGTATACATCACTTCTGATTTACATTTTAGGTACTTTGTCATAATTTTAGAAAAGTCCCTAGGCAAAAGCAGCATGACAAGTCCCAAGGAGAAGTACAAAGAATACATCACGTAAGGTCCACCAAACAGGTAGCCCCAGTTCTTCAAGTTCCACTTAAACCCGAATGGAATGGCCATAAATCCAACAGGGATGTCGTATTCCAGTCTGTAACGGACCCAACGCTCCTGGGCGCCATCCTTGACTTTCATAAAGATCATGAAACAGATCACAGACGGCGTGAGAAGAATGGCGACTAACCTCTGAAGACGTGATGCCAGAACAGGACTTGTGCGAAATGGACGGAATAGTTTGCAAAACACTTTTAAAAGCGTGATTGGCTTGTCAACGCCGAGGAATATCCACTTTTCCTCCAGAACTTCATTTTGGTTGCCGTCCTCTTGGATATCCTCAGATGACAAAGGTTGATAGTTTTGGAGAGAAGGTAAGTTCGTGTCCCCGTCTGGAACAGCCAGTCGATGAGCTACCCATGACACCACGACAGGGCAGAAGAAAAACCCCAAGAAGACCAATGTATACAAAACACAGTACCACTTTGTCATCGACTGTATCTTGTCACTGCAATTAGATACTGTTTTATTTTTGTTAGAAGGATCTTGCCTCTGGTAGCAACATTTGTATCCTGTGTAACCTTTCTCGATACCGAGGAGGTGGGTTACGTAGTACAAGAAAGGCCCGTAACTTTTATATCTCACCGAGTAGCAGAACACGCTTCGCTTATTCTTGGGTGCTTTCCCATACGAGGTTTCCATCATTGCGTTAAAAGCATTAGCTATGATCTGCGTCGAGTTTCCACCTACCTGTACCATACAAGGTGTCGGGCTGTCGGTGGTGAGATTGAGTCTGAGGTAATGGTCCGTGTACTTGTCCAGAATACCAAACGACAACGAATAAAAGTCAAGTGAATACCAGAGATAAGGAAAAGCACCGCCTTCCCCGAGCAATGTCCACACCCATACCGTACGAAACAGGGCATCGGGAGTTTTCGTGAAGGATAACTCAGATTTATTTTCAGGATAAACGTGGATGAATCCAAAGTTAACATGTCTGTAATGCAAACGATTCAGGAAAACCTCTGCAGACGACTTTGTGACAGTGACATTACGGCAGAGTTTTCTGGATATATGCCAAGGCTTGAGGGCAACGCCAGTGGTGCTCTGCTCCCAAACTGCAACATCACCAATGCCTTTTTCTTCACCCGCCTTGTGAATCCCATGGACGTTTGACGTGTAAGCTAGAGAAAATAGTAGCAGAAACATGATAACCAGCCCATTTAGGGGAAATTTCTTCTTATCGCACATAGTTCTCGGTAAGTTCCATATTGTGGGCATTGTGTGACAGCAAACTTTCACCTGTCCTGTCTGTATATAGCCTCCAGGTTTTCGTGTTGATGATCTCTTTACCTCTGGAACTGAATGCGTTAGTCAAGTACAGTTATAGCCCCACTTCCTCCCCGTCCCTTGATGCGAGTCCTATTAACTGCACGTTTTCAGTGTTGTACTATCAATACTCCTAAAAATAGCGCCCAATCAGAGAGCCAGAGCGCACCATGGAATGGAGTTCACAACGGGAAGTACCGAAAACGATTGAAATGTGATTACCTGATCAGTATGTTAAACTTGGATGAAAACAAAAGCAGAGGGAAAGGGAAAAAAACAGTACATACTCCGTCCTCATACTTTGACAGTGTACTTGTATATGATAGCTGTTTATTAGCTCTTCGCACTTGGGAAGGTCTACCAGCAACCTATGGCTGGTCGTGTGTTCCCTCCTGGGCTCTATTGGTTTCTCCCCACTATATGCTGGCCGACGTCATATGTAAGTGAAATGTTCTTGAGTACGGCGTAAAAAACTGAAATAAATAAATGTTAGCTCCTTGTGATGGGGCTTACAAAGCAAAGCCTCGTTTAGGAAGTTTGTGAGAGGTGTGTAATTATATACAGGTGTACAGGCATATGTCTGCAGCAGTCCCAAGTAGTCACGCGTGACGAAAGGCAGCAGACTTATTAGGTGAATGTAACAGAGAATGATCTTTCTGCGAAATAGGTGAAATAAGTGCATTGCAAAAGCCACATAACATAAATTATATGTCACATGAAAATCCATAAAACGAGTCGAATTCTGATAGATTTTTCTTTAACATACTGGATTCTACGGTGGCCATTTCTGAACATATAGTGAAAAATGACATCACATCGATCAAGCCACATGGCACACAGAGACCCCTAGACTTCTGCACACAAAATACACTTATACCGCTAGGAATATAGTCCCAGAATGGACTGTAAAACGAGCTATTACAGCAAAAATACGAATGTGACGTCTTTGACACCCAACAGACCACAAAGGAATACGCAGTTTTGCAAGCATTTTACTCGGTAGGAAGGTTTATAAAAAAAAAATAAAAGAAAAACCCAGAAAAAAATAAAATAAAAAACAAAAACAACAATAATAATAATCTAACCGTTTTTCCATAATAACAATAATAATAATAATCTAACCGTTTAATATAGTCTTTCGAGATTGATCTCACGTCTTAAGACAGTAAAGTTTTGCAGGTTAGAAAATAACGAACTGGACATTTGTGTAGCATCCCGACGAAACAACCCGCAGAAAAATCGGCTTGCCGCTTCTCAGCCATGCTCGCCAATAACTATATATTTGTTCCGAGATAGGTCCACCAAGGGTAAACTCAATTTGCAGTTCCTGATAAAAAGCAGGTCCTTTTGTCACTGGCCAAGTTTATTTTACACTATGAGATCATTGATTCGAGGTACCAGATAATTCTCGGGTTTATTTCTTTCTGACTGGCAAAGAAACAAAATAAACTCGAGATTTTATGTAGTAGCACATAACTATCTACCGGTACGAGATAAATCGTAACATTATTTCTTTTTGAATGGGTGCAAAGACTTTTTGGCATGTACGTTTTACTGCTCTGTATAAATTTATTTATTTATTTGATTGGTGTTTTACGCCGTACTCAAGAATATTTCACTTATACGACGGCGGCCAGCATTATGGTGGGTGGAAACCGGGCACAGCCCGGGGAAACCCACGACCATCCGCAGGTTGCTAACAGACCTTCCCACTTACCGGCCCTCAGTCGGTTAGCGCGCTAGCGCAGCGTAGTGACCCAGGAGCCTCTCATGCGGTCACTGTGAGTTCAAGACCAGCTTATGTTGGCTTCCTCTCCGGCCGTACGTGGGAAGGTCTGCCAGCAACCTGCGGATGGTCGTGGGTTTCCCCAGGGCTCCGCCCGGTTTCCACCCACCACAATGCTGTCCGCCGTCGTATAAGTGAAATATTCTTGAGTACGGCGTAAAACACCAATCAAAAAAAAAAAAAAAAATCACTTACAAGCCTCTGTATAAATAAATTGGACTGAATTTGGGCCATCTGTTTCCTCGTGTTACAAAGTTCAGTCACGAGCTAATACACTTCCTGTTTATTACAAACGCTTATAGCGAGTTTTAAATCCGGTGGGTTAATACCCCATCCAACCCCAGGGCTGTGCAGTACTACACCCCCCCCTCCCCTTAGACACTTCAAATCACAGCGTATCCACCACAAGCAGTTAAGGATACTTGATTAGAAACATGACCTAAATATTTATCGTGTGGACAGGATGCTACACATGTTAATACACATAAACTGTATCCAACATACCCTCTGCTTGTCCCAAAATAACACAAGGAAATTCATCAGCTTATAGTATCGCATGTCAAACACTGGATGCCACTCGGTATAGCATTGTACATAAAATATTCATTTATTCATAGTGTGTCAAACTAAAGACCATTACATTTCACACACATCAGTTAATGAAACTACTATTTCATCTATGATGTTGAAGTGTTTATGAGTGTCTTATTCCTATTTAATGATGTGTGTGAGATATCAAAGTCATACGTTTAAAACATTTTGAAAAATTGCGAATTTAAAAGGGTTGTTGTTTTTTGGTCCTTGGCACATGCACATGTGTAGTGCAAAAAGCACCTTCAAAACAGCGCGATTCAGTGTGAGGAAAAAACATATAATACAGCGCGATTCAATGTCATGAAAAGAGAACCTATCAATACAGTGCGATTCAATACCACGAAAAGAGAACGTATAATACATAGCACTTCCATCGCGTGAAAAGAGTAGATATATTAAATCGTGATAAAAACATCTATATAATACAGCCCGATTCAAATCTGTAAAAAAGAACACGCAACACAGCGTTATTCCATCCCTCTAATTCGACGCTCAGTATGCAGCCTATGCTGACTCTTGACCGGTGAGGTTACAGGATCAACACCAGCTCTCGCTGATGTGTGTCGAATTTCCAGGTTGTGAGTTACCTTTGATGGGCGGTGGTTTTCTCCGATATATGCAAGGTTTTACTTTACGTAACCTTTGTCTACAGCACATTAGACATTCATGAGGATTTCTTGGTATACACATTAGACATTCATGTTGATTTGTATTTATACACGTTAGCCATTCATGATGATTTGCTGATATGAACAATGTTCCTGAACTTTATTTTGGACAAGGACCTGTGTCGTTCATGGTTGCTTGTTGCTGTCCTAAAAATATGATCATGATCATTTATTGGTATGCACAGTAGTCATTTATGGTGATCTGCCGGTATGCACAGTAGTCATCCATGGTGATCTGCCGGTATGCACAGTAGTCATCCATGGTGATCTGCCGGTATGCACAGTAGTCATTTATTGTGATCTGCCGGTATGCACAGTAGTCATCCATGGTGATCTGTAGGTATGCACAGTAGTCATTTATGGTGATCTGCCGGTATGCACAGTAGTCATCCATGGTGATCTGCCGGTATGCACAGTAATCATCCATGGTGATCTGCCGGTATGCACAGTAGTCATTTATGGTGATCTGCCGGTATGCATAGTAGTCATTTATGGTGATCTGCCGGTATGCACAGTAGTCATTTATGGTGATCTGCCGGTATGCATAGTAGTCATCCATGGTGATCTGTCGGTATGCATAGTAGTCATCCATGGTGATCTGTAGGTATGCACAGTAGTCATTTATGGTGATCTGCCGGTATGCACAGTAGTCATCCATGGCGATCTGCCGGTATGCACAGTAGTCATCCATGGTGATTTGCCGGTATGCACAGTAGTCATCCATGGTGATCTGCCGGTATGCACAGTAGTCATTTATGGTGATCTGCCGGTATGCACAGTAGTCATCCATGGTGATCTGTAGGTATGCACAGTAGTCATTTATGGTGATCTGCCGGTATGCATAGTAGTCATCCATGGTGATCTGTAGGTATGCACAGTAATCATCCATGGTGATCTGTAGGTATGCACAGTAGTCATTTATGGTTATCTGCCGGTATGCATAGTAGTCATCCATGGTGATCTGTAGGTATGCACAGTAGTCATCCATGGTGATCTGCCGGTATGCACAGTAGTCATTCATGGTGATCTGCCGGTATGCACAGTAGTCATCCATGGTGATCTGCCGGTATGCGCTACAAGTGGTTGTGTTGATAAGTTGACATAAATACTGAATGTAGACTGAATAGTACTTGTCACATGTCACAAGGTCTGTCAGTTACCGGGCAAAGGCCTGTCGTTTACTGCACACATGTAAACCACTACGATCACAGGCCCTATAGAAATGAAATGTACCTGAGACGGGGATTAAACATTCAGCAAAATATCTTACTTATACCTAATTTATTTCAAATTGTAAGGCAGTGCGACCATAGCTTATCGGCGATTGCTTGATTGATCGATAGTTTTTTAACGATGAAGATGAAGAGTGAAGAAGTCTGTTTATTTGTTGCTTTTTTGCAGCCTGGAGTGAGAGAAAGCAACAAATTAGCTGTCAGGGCAGTACATTTACGCGTGGGGTCAACATGACGAAGAAAACTTCCCTCAGAGTGAAATGAGGTGGGGAAAAGTCAGGGAGATTATGTTAGCCACAGCGCGAATTCATCATCACCAACAAAGTGACGTGAAATGTACAACTGCACATGCCTACATCAAGCATAACAAAGGACAAAGTTATTAGAGTGACATTCACAGATTATTGTAACATGTGATTCTAATTAGGCCTATCAGCAGCAACATTAACATTCTATAATCCTTTTTGTGTTCAGCAGAGATTAGCAGCAATTTAGATGATAAGGATAGTGCGAATTCTTCCTTAGCCTAACTTCATGTTGTGTATAGGCCTATGTCACATACTTTATTTACTAACCTGCGGATGGTCGAGGATTTCCCCCGGGCTCTGTCCGGTTTCCTCCCACCACAATGCTAGCCGCTATAGTATAGGTCTTAGTGAAATATTGTTGAATACGACACAATACACCAATCAAATAAATAAATAAATAAATATTTTGTCTATTTCAATATTTCTATATTCTAAAAAATTCCTTTTCCCGCAAGTCTCTAGTTATAGGTTACTCCACTTTCAGGTTTCTGTAGATATATCTTTGAAGAGAGGATTTTCCCCACATTAAGTACGTGTGTATGCACGTGCATATTGGACATATCAGACATAGTGCCCAGGTCTGTATGTATCTACGCATACATATCTATACATATCTACTACGCAAGATCTATCTATGTATATATGTCATATTGGCGAAAGGCAGTAATCTGCAGTCGACACCTTTCCACTTTAAAAAAAAAATTATAGAGAATATTTCATTAAATATGGTCAGCTTTATGAGAGGTGGAAAAACAAATCCCCGTAGTAAAGGTAACGGAAGAACGTTCCCTCATGCGACATATAGGTTTTCATGCACATCAAGGCGAGTTCAGCATTCGTGATCTCCAACAGATTACCACCCTAAAACAGGGTTGACTGCCATAATTTAGTACGCGATCTCAACATTTTACACGGCCATTGTGGTTCTCCATACATACGCCATGAGTCCCGGGAATGTCAGAAACATACATACAAATATATACAAAATTTGCAGACTGTCGCTCCCAACCCTTTATGGCCGAAGGCCCAGGGAACATGGATGTAGAGGAATATACGAGCGTGAAGGCTAGTCTCGCCCTTAATGATAGTTTTGCATTTTAATTTCCTCGTAGTGTACGTGAGTGTAAAGGCAATTCAGCTTAGTATGATGACGACTGCCTAGGCGTTCAGTTGTAATTCCGCGAAGGCATGAAAAATGCACTTCTTCTTGCCTCGCTTGGCGCTCAGCATTAAGAGGTTAGAACAAGGAAACATGATGACTGGTTGGCCCGGTGTCAGCGGTGTCTTCGGCATGATACTTCAGTGGCGACAGCACGTTGGCGGCACGGACTCGCTCTGCTACAAGAAGACACAGTATATGTACACACACCTAATAACTTCTTGTTGTCAAATAACTGAATATATCTATCTATCTACCTATCTATCTGGCTGGTTGGCTGGCTGGCTATGACGGGCGGAGGTTGCGCTCTCAGAAGCCTCCATAGTTTTGGTATTAGGTGGGACAATGAATTTTGTCTCCTGCATGGAAACACAGTGGACTACAACTCATGTGTCATGGTTCAGTATAAATTGCAATCTGTGTTAAGAGTTCTCCGCCCATCCTACATTGTTCGTCTTAATAAACAAAAATTCACTTCCTGTGCTACAGACCGAGAAAATATTGTTATTTATTTATTTATTTGATTGGTGTTTTACGCCGTACTCAAGAATATTTCACTTATACGGCGGCGGCCAGCATTATGGTGGGTGGAAACCGGGCACAGCCCGGGGAAACCCACGATCATCCGCAGGTTGCTGGCAGACCTTCCCACTTACGGCCGGAGAGGAAGCCAGCATAAGCTGGACTTGAACTCACAGCGACCGCATTGGTGAGAGGCTCCTGGGTCATTACGCTGCGCTAGCGCGCTAACCGACTGAGCCACGGAGGCCCCCAGAAAATATTGTTGTATGATGTTCAAGAAAATGAAGACACTGCGTATGCAGATTGTAGATACGTGATATACGTGTATATATATATATATATATATATATATATATATATATATATATATATATATATATATATATATATATATATATATATATATATATATATGGGGGGGAGGCCATATGTGGAAATACCAAGAGACAAATCACTGAATTAATAAATCTCCAGAGTGACCTTAACAATACACCTTTAAGTGAGTGCAAATAAAATTATCCATGGAAAATCACGCACGCTTTTCCTTGGAAAATAAGCAGTGCCAAGTATGTCAACAAACTGTAAGACAGGAAAGGTAATTACAGTGCACAGGTAATTCCACAATATAGCGTTTGTGAATGGCCCCGCCAGAAGTAGATCTATACATTGCTGTAGAGATACAACCAGGCAGTTTGCACGGCTGCGCACAACAGTCATGACTTGCTTCCAACCCTCGAGAAACGCGATGTATATAGGCTAAAGTACATGAGCAAGACGTTAACAATCAGTCAAAGAATTAAATAGGCTAGAACTATATATACCTACTAAAATAGACAAGCGGGAAAGTTTGTGTATAATGCATCCGATATGTCAGGACTGTGAATTTATAATAAATGTAAAATATAAATTAATTCTTATTAAATTAAACCCTATGAGCTCACGAGTTCTCATTCACATACTTTATTTACTAACCTGCGGATGGTCGAGGATTTCCCCCGGGCTCTGTCCGGTTTCCTCCCACCACAATGCTAGCCGCTATAGTATAGGTCTTAGTGAAATATTGTTGAATACGACACAATACACCAATCAAATAAATAAATAAATAAATATTTTGTCTATTTCAATATTTCTATATTCTAAAATCACTGAATTAATAAATCACTGAATTAATAAATCTCCAGAGTGACCTTAACAATACACCTTTAAGTGAGTGCAAATAAAATTATCCAAGGAAAATCACGCACGCTTTTCCTTGGAAAATAAGCAGTGCCAAGTATGTCAACAAACTGTAAGACAGGAAAGGTAATTACAGTGCACAGGTAATTCCACAATATAGCGTTTGTGAATGGCCCCGCCAGAAGTAGATCTATACATTGCTGTAGAGATACAACCAGGCAGTTTGCACGGCTGCGCACAACAGTTATGACTTGCTTCCAACCCTCGAGAAACGCGATGTATATAGGCTAAAGTACATGAGCAAGACGTTAACAATCAGTCAAAGAATTAAATAGGCTAGAACTATATATACCTACTAAAATAGACAAGCGGGAAAGTTTGTGTATAATGCATCCGATATGTCAGGACTGTGAATTTATAATAAATGTAAAATATAAATTAATTCTTATTAAATTAAACCCTATGAGCTCACGAGTTCTCATTTTAGTGAAAGTGTTGCAGGTGCATGGTGGTTGGACATGCACGCATATTTGAGGGAGAGTATAGGCCTATAGATCGTGAAAATCCTATACATAACACAAGAAACTGATTGACAACTCCATGACACGTCTTTGTGTGTATATTCACCTTCCTTTTCCCTATATATTTAGTCCAGGTGTTTTGTGACGTCAAGAGGGGGAGGCTATGCACAGTCCGCTCCTGGTCAGTTTTCTCGGTCTAAGGTATATGTATCAAGGGTGGGCGAGGCGACGACGTAAATCGTAGTTTGTCAGAAGACAAACCTCAAGTCCTAGCAATATTACGGGCCAAACAATGATCTTGATAACAAGGAGAACAATTGGGGTGTTGAAAACAAACACTGTCCTACAGTAACCCGTATCTGTGTAAAGTACACTGAAAAATGAATCAGGAGTTCACCTTTCATAATAATTATTAGTAAATATTATATCTGAATGTTAGTGGAAATTATTCCTTCAACTTTAGTGGCGGTAAAAATCGCGGTTCCATATAAAAATTCTGACACAATGTATTGAACCAAAAAAAAAAGAACAAAAAATCCAAAAAATTCACAGACCAAATTACTACACACAATTATGAACTTACATAAAGAACTCTCCCATGATATGTATGCAATGTTGCTAAAGCCGCGTTAAAACATAATCATTCAAGGTACAAAAGTAAGTCACATTTCTATGCTAGATTCCAATATAAAGACAAAAATTGAGATGTAGCTTATCTAAAGTCCAGGTGTATTTAGAAAATACATTCTGCGGTGTTTTCTCATTACCATATACATAATCATGTTATCGAGGTGGAGGATTTTTTCTCCGAATAACCCAATATACATACAGTGAGTAAGTGCTTTGGTTTTAATGTCTCGTTAATTTTTCAGTCGTATGACGACGAAGGAATCCTTAGAGTGCATGCAATATGCCTCCTTGTTGAAGGACGGATTTCTACCACTCTTTTATCTAGTGCTGCTTCACTGAGACGCCTTATCGAAGGCAAGTAAGCCACACTGCCCGAGCCATTATACTGATATGGGTCAACCAGTTGTTGCACTATCCCCTTCATGCTGAACGCCAAGCGAGGAAGTAACAACTTCCTCTTTTAAGATCAGGTGTGACTCGACCCAGGATTGACCCTGATCGACTCACTTTTCTTCGCTTAACAAAACAAGAAAAGGTCAGCTTATTCTGTCCCGGTTTTTGACAAATTTACCTCACGAAATCAGCAACAAGATCACGAGATTAGCTTTTAGCGAGAAGTTTTCGTTACATGCTCTCGTGTTTTTTTTTGACACATTTGCTCGACTCCGCCCAAGTTTAAATTGGAAGTACCTCATCACCATATATGCACCAGCATATAAACTATACATTTGGAATCCCGGAATCCATGGCGAAGACACCAGATCTGACACCCCACCCATGCATGCAGTCACATTATACTGACACCAACCAGTCCTGGCATAGAAAAGGAGCAGCACTAAATTTTTTATCAATAAGCTAGAAAGTTTTCTGTAAATGCGCATCACTGTTGTTGTTGTAAACCAGTTGAGATTTACAAATACTGTAAACAATTACGTATAAGCATATACCTGCAGCTATACCTCAGGTGCACCTCAGGTATCTTATTCTTTACCTTAGTCTTCCCGGGTAGGCTTCCACTGAGTTGTGCTTTCGGTGTACGAGGAATATTAATTTGTATAATTGGCAGCACCTCAGATATAACTCCAGTACACCTCAGATATAACTCAAGTACACCTCAGATATAACTCCAGTACACCTCATATACACCTGAAGTATGTCTCAGGCACACATCAGATCAGATATGTACCTCAAGTATACCACCATTACACCTTATAGGGTAACGGTGGGGTTGGGGGGACCTGAGATTCGGTCTTTTCGAGTCTTCTGTCATGTCAAAACTGTACACTACACAAACAGATTTCATTTAATCCTATTTTAAATTATATGACTTATTGCTATTTGTGAATAATAAAGACTTTAACGTCATGGTTAACTCGAGTGTGACTTCTCGGAGAATCGAAAGCCAGCCGAACTTGGCTTAGCGCCATTTTTGAATCGCAGCGTGCATCACCGGAAAAGAATAAATTCATGGAACTTGTTCATGGATTACAACCAATATGGAGTTTACCACTGAATGGGCGATGTACAAGGTGTTTTGGGGGTCTTAACATTAAATATGGTTTTAAACATGAACAACAACCACTACAAACAATTGTGGCGAAAACAGAAGTATTGATGATAGTAAGTTTTGGGAAGAGCAGCCAAGTTCACCCTATAGTTACGTAGCCATGTGTTTCTAAAATGTCGTTTTAAGACGTTTAGACTGGATGAATGGGTTGTATTTGTAGTATTTTCGACAGTGGGGTATTTATTATTCCAATATATTGAGATGATATGAACTCAGAATAACTTGACGATCACTGGAAACCTGTCGATTAGAGCACTGATATTTTGGGACAGCGCAGACGACAAGGCCTATTTCGAGGACAGGGAAAGTAACGATTTAGAGCGGTTAATGTGAACGCTAAGCTGGAAACATGGCCAACCGATCTCAGAGCTAGCTAAACAGGAAAATGTACATGCATCGTTTACACGAATAGCTGCGTGTACGCCATTAAAGTTACTCAATCCCTATAGCTGAACATGCGAAGTGTGTTGTTTCTACGCCTTTTTCAAGCTATTTTCTTTCACCTATAAACTTGCATGGATACTGTTGTACAAGTGAACAGATATTCAATTCTACGTGACACACCAATCAAATATGTAAAATATGCTAATTTAGTTCTAAAATGGTGTTAACATTACCATTTGAACTACGCAGTTAAAATATGAAACCCTAAATCTTATGGAAACAAATATATTCTGCGACACTATCAATCTCTGCACGACAACTTGTTCTTGATAGCTTCACTCAGTAAATCTTTCGCTGAAAAGTCAACTTAGTGGGCGAAGCGTGGGGCTGATTAGAGCATTGTATAGTTTCGTCCAACCAGTTTCGACATCATATATTTCCTGATTTACTCACTGCAAGCAGTTGTAGCCCATAAAGTTTAATCTACCAGATTTTTAAGGTGCTAAAAGACCATGGTCCCTCTAACTTCACCGTCCCGCCAGCCCCATGCTCCAAGCAACTCACTTCGCCATAGAACATGGCGCAGTCTCCCCTGACAATCGCATATCTTATTTGACTAGATTTATTGACCAATCTAAGACAGCTGTTAATAAAACTAACTAATGAAACATTTCCTTTATGGGAGAAACATGAAATTAACTATTTGTAAAATGATTTATTTGGGGGTAAATTAGTAAACACTATACGTACTCCGTTAATTTAAAATTACAGGTACATTGCAATAATACTCCGACTGTCTTTAGACCCGTACAAATGGAAATAAATGTGACTGGTTAAACATGAAGATAAAATTTAATAATGTAATTTGTTGAAACAAATGAAAACTCACAATAATAAACTACATTCAAATGTCAAGATCTTGGTTATCCTATTCAAACACATTGTATTATGTTGTTATCCGGTGCCTCCTAAAATTGGAAAATTATAGGTTTTCGTTGTAAGTTTGAAGAGAATTTCCACAGGATATGAAATACCCGTAATACAAACCACTCTGAATGGTCAAAGAAAACAATTTGTGAAACTTAGCATGATATGTCATCTGAGTTAAATCAAGTCTGTTAGCTGCTCTGGCCTTCGCTCGAACTACCCAGAACTGGAATAATGGCTTCTGTTTATTTATTTATTTGATTGGTGTTTAACGCCGTACTCAAGATTGTTTCACTTTTATAACGGCGACCAGCAGTACGGTAGGAAGAAACCGGGCAGAACTCTGGGGAACCCAGCACGATCACGACAAAGCCGGACTCACAGCCACCGTATTCATGCTTCTATATATTTTGCCAACTATTTGACGACGATGCCTCATGGTATAGACATCCCGGAATTATGCCGCCGACAGACAAGTGTGACAAACAAATTATGCTACAATCAGCCCAGCATTCACCTTAGTTGTTCAGGTGTATTTTTCTAAGGTTTCCAACTAAATCTATGATCGAGTTCGTGTAAAGTTTCGGGTGTGACAAAGATTTACATAAAACGCACGAAATCTGCCAAATTGTGTGTGAATATACCAATGGTTACAACACTTTCCAGATTAACATGAACCTGGCTTTGTGTGTTCCGCAAAAGCCCATGCAGTTATGTCCATTAGATACAGTCTCGCTTCGCCATCGATAGAAAGGTTTGTCAATGATACGTTGACAAAGCTGTAACACGGTACACTTATTTTGCTAATTACCATACTCGGTAAACTGGTGAGTATAAAGTAAATGTGAACTTAACTTTCGCCACTTTCTACACAAAGTAAGCAAACAAGCTGGGATTGAGTAAAAAAAACCCTCTTTTGTTATGCTGCAACTCATATTGTCACCAAATACCAAACCAGTTTACATGAATTTGTTCTCAGAGTTTTGGATCGTTAATTTCCCAAGTGGCGCCTTGAGCAAATCCTATTTCGCATTACGTAGGTCTGCAATGTGGGATATTCCCCATTGAGCCAAACAGCAATCAGCAATTTTCAAGAGACCTTCGTGAAATCTCAGAACAAGAACTGGAGTAAAATATCTGGTAATATCCCTGGGCTATTTCTTCGCCTTTTTCAACAACGCGGAAAACAAATGAAGAAGACTGATAATAAAATACAATGTGGGTTCGTTCTCGTGTGCGGAAGTCGCTTGAATGTCCCGCAGGAGATTTTAGATGTAGAGGACTGTTTGCTGATGTCTGGGTACACCCTTGCATTATGCCTAATGGAATATCTTATATAATGTAACACAGACTTTAAAAGTACATATGTGAATGAGTGGGGAATGGTTGGTTTTGTTAATTTATGTCATTGTAAACGGCAATTATCGACTGTTCTTCCATTGTTTTCTTATTTTCTTTCTGTTTCTGGTCAGGTTTCACGAATTTCGGCTTCACATCAATGCAACTGATTGATTACTACAACTTTCAAAGAACACCATTTACCTGTGCTTTAATACAACTGCTCAGTCAATCGGATTCATTTCAAAACAACTGCCTACTGAAGCTTCCACTCAATAACATTCGGATTCATTTCGTTAAGCGGCGTACACACGATACGATTTGTCGTATCGACTTGTCGAATGGGACAAGTGGCATGGAAATAAAACGAGTCTAGTTTATCGGCAACGTTCAGAAGATGCAATTTTTCGAATGCTACAATCGCGTGATAATGCATGTCTTCTATTAATGCGACTAGTCGAATTAGATGGATCGACAAGACAATCGGACAATTAGTACAGAAATATGAAAATACAATTAGTATGGTGTACAAAGAAACTGGTCTAATGATGTTGAATACGAAAACCACTTTATTTAGGTCGAATATGGTTGGCATTGACTGTATGAAGGATGTGAAAATGTCTCAGTTGCTTTACACTGTATTACAACAGCTCTGTTAATGATTGCAGTGTTCATTCTGGGCTCATGAGGCTGAATTTTTATTTCTACAGATTATGCAATCTGGTTGTGAGGTCTGGATGCCGTGCGAAGTTGATATCTTAATGTGGACAAATTATGGGGTGAGGGGTCATGAGACTTTGAAGCATTATTTTTGCTGGTTATGCCATCTAAATGTGAGATCTTATAACCTTGACGAGGTTGATGTCTTAATGCGCTTAAATTATGAGGTGTTGTGTGATCAGACTTGGAATCATTATTTCTGCTCGTGAAATCATGGGTGTGAGGTCTTTAAGCCGTGCGAGATTGATGTCTTACTTTGCACAGGTTATGAGGTGAGGTTCACGAATGAATATTTCTGCAGATCATAAAGCCATGCGAGGCTGCTGTAACTATGTGTGTGCGATATGAGGCATGGAGGCGTCTCTCTTTGTAATGGGTTTTGAAACTGATGAGAAGATATTACTTTGTGATCTAAAATGGGGTCAGTGGGTCATCTTGATCAGGTTTTCCTGAACCTTCCGGTGCAAATAGAGTGTTACTGTAATATTTGAACAACAAATGAAGATATTCGAACACCTCTGCACAGAAACCCTGTCACGTACTATGGAGACCACTGACCTTCCACCAGTATGGGATGGAAGTCTACGCTGAGGAGGACGCCAGCAAACGCAGGGTACATTCATCGTGTTGAGTACGTCTGGTTGGATATATGTACAGCTGCAATCAAATCATTATGAAATACATATTCTGATTAACGGTAACTTATAAATTGGCATGGTACACGGTTCGGATGATCATTTAATTTATCCAGCAGGAACTTTCCTTGCATCTTTCCCTCATCAGTGAAAACTGTTGATTTCCTTACTTTATATGCTTTCTTAGTTTATTGGTGGTATGTGTTGAACGTTGTTGTGAACATCCGATTGTTGATCCGGACGGTCCAATGCCAATAAGGCTGACGGCTGGTAGATTCTAGCCTCAAAGGCCAAGGGGAACCCATAGTCGACTTTAATCGCTAGCGATGATCCTCCAGTTAAATGTATCTGGTATACACAGCATAAAATAATAGCCTTGCTTGAAACTGGCACTCCTCTCAGAGATTCCGTTGAATAACAGGGTGTTACCTGTAATTAACTGTGGCTTGTACCGGGTGTTCAAGTCACGTATACTAAGTTAGCAGATTCTGTTTAAAAACTGGCTGCTTCATTCACCAAAATTTGAAATCAGATGTGTTGTCCGAAGTCCAGCTCACTACTTGAGCTATCGGGAAGTTCTCTCTAGTAATCGTTAGGATGAGGACTAGAAGGTTGCTCCAGTTACACCTCTGCTCTCTCCAAGACACCGTCACGTTTACAGTATCAGCCCCACGCTCCATTCTTGGAACCTGTTCTGTTACGGCACCAGTGTAATGGATGACATATTAAGAGCTTCATATAAAACCATATCAATATTGCAAATGGACATTGTTCATTTCGACAGCTCCAACGTAAAACACACAATAATTAATGGCATTCTTTCCTAGAACTTCTTAGCTTTATTAAAGGTGGTGAAATATATAGTTTTACAAGACTATACGCGTGAACTTTTATATATGTATTATTTAAGGTATATTTTAATATTCAGAAAACACCTTCCAACTTCAAACGCTAAAGCGATGGTTCCAATCAACAAATGATTCTTGCGAAGAATGAAACGTTTCTTTATGTCACTATCGCCTTCGTTTTCCGTGTCAAAGCTGGCGACGTCTGTGACAAAACACGCCCTCTACCAGGTGATCATCTAGCTTGAATACCGAAACCGGTAATTTACATGACTTGGATTTGGAATCTAAATGATCGGGGGTAATGAATGAATAAGTCATAATCATTATCATGGTGTGTTGACCCTTTTGCCACAGTAAGATACCTTATATGAGTTATGGAATCTATGCAGTTTGTGCATCGTTCCAAATAGGCTTTCATCAAACTTTTCACATGCAATATGTGTCCATGGATACAACAGGATCGTTTAGAATTATAGCCTACCCAAATCGGTTCTAAACAACACGTTACCATTTGCCTTAGGATAAGCCTAAGTTGACATTCTCGTCGTCAGCAAAACATTATAAACTATTAGCGACCGCTGTCAGTGAACGCTACAGGTGGGTTGGAATGCACTAAGGGTTACTGACTGTCAGTGTCAGTTTAAGTGACTTGAACAGAGCTATACAGCAGGAATAGACTGACAGTAATAGGCACTGTCGAGCATCTTTCATGGAAATCTTCCCTTTACTGTCACCCCGCCAGTATGAACCCAGGTATGGTGAAATACAAGTTTGAATGAAGCAATTCAGACAGAGCCCACACTGAACCGTCTGTTTGCAGAGCTATTACCTATCCAATGATTCCGTTTTCGTCCATGACAGGCGTGAATTCTAACCATTTATTTCGACGAGATATAAACCCACGATGCCGTCGGATACATTGAGTGAAAACGAGTTACATCCGTGAACTTGATATGTCTCTTGTGCGGAAATGCTTTAATGCAATATTATAGCCAGCAGGGACACATATCGGTAGACACTGGACTGATGATAGCTTTGTGGAATCTTAGAGCCTAGTAAGTCATTGTACTAAATGTTAGATACTATAATTATTCAGTTCTGAATTACCTATACGCTGCTTGTTGATTTATATCCACAATTCTCTTTTTCATCACTGAAAATAAAAGGTTGGATCAACTGACAACCACATTTTCTACTATATAATATAGAAAATAAGTCCGTACCCGAAAGCTTTTTGTTTCTATATTTATCATACCAAAGTATTTTTTATATATCACGTAGCTTTTACATATCATGTGTATAAATATATCTGGCATATGTTCTTTCATACTCCCATATGCGTATGTGCCGCTCTCTAAGACTAGCTTCACTGCCACCATTGTTTTTTGTACAGAAATCTTGAACAACGCCAAGGTCACTGGGGTAACGGTGATGAGGCAAACAGTTATGTCAGAAAAAACAAGATGCTTCCTAACTCTGTCTCAACTTTTGTTTCCATTAATTATTGTAGGCATGCGTTCCAACATAATTCCAACGGACACCTGAAACAAATTTATTGCTGAAAATAGGTCCTCGCAAGAACATTAGTGATGCGTTTATGCCTAAACAAGCACCACAGGCTCCAAAGATTAAGGTGCATGTCAAGCGATTGGTAAGGAGGATGGTATTTTTTTCACCATTTTTCACCTTTCTCTTGCATTTTGTCGCCGGAGAATAATCCACTTCTGGAGATCCAGTAAGTACTAGAACTTACGACCGAGTCTTCGATGAGATTCATAAATTTGAAACTGCTTGGCACTACTTAGGGACACAACAATCTTAAGTAAACAAATACAATCTTTCTTTCTTTATACAAGATTTTTTCTGGAGAGCTAATTTGCTAATGTACTTTCTAACCTGACAAAACAAATGCTTTAAATTGTTATGTTGCAAATGTTAATCTTTTTAGATGGGACTATTATGTGCAGTAATGCAAAATGAATTTAACAATCAACCCAAATAAGTCTGCAATATTTATTCATTAATTTATATCACAATGTGTTTTTAATAGTCAGTTGTCTGTAGCTTACAGGTAAAGTTTTGATAACTATTTGTTTCATGTAGCGGAATGATTCTAAGGGGGTACACTTAGCACGGTATAGTTACTTCATGTCTTCCTCACATTGGCGCCCAATGTCCAAAGCCACAGTTAATTACCTCATTAGATTTTGTACTTGCCAAAGATGGTAAATAATTACCGTGCATACCGTTGTTTTTCTAGAAGGCGTTCTTTAATACTGAGTTATATGTGATATGAAGCTTTTTGAAGACAGGTCATGATCCCTTTGTATTTTTTTAATGTGATTGTGTGTTAAATGTGATGGCAACGCCGCAAGTTGAGTAATTCTAGGCCAGCGACGTCTAATAAATTGCACTGCATTCTTTTTACCTTATTCTGCTATAGCACTATGGCTTAACAGAATTAGAGAGCGTGTAAATTGCTACTATTTGAGGATTAACATGAACAGTTAGAATAACCATAGCTGAGGTAAACTGACAAGAGGCCGTATTTCACCGGTTACGCGTGATCATTAGCCAGCAATCACACTCGTCGCTGCTCTGGTTTTACCCTCTATGCTGTAGGTCTTTACTTGTATGCAAAGTCGTACAGCATCAACATATGAAAAGGTGGCATTGAACTCTTAATGCAGTATTTAATCCACTCGCACTGTTTCTGTTTGTTTTCGGAATTAGGCTTGTAGATTGCATATCCAATTGTACTAATTTCCCAGGTAGGTATTAGGTTTGATTGCTTTATTTTATGATTCTTCATTTTCGCTGGTTCTTAAGTTTGTTAAGTATGAAAAAAGTCGGTTATTAGTGATATGTACACTGCTGTTTCTGTTTTTTTTTCTAATCACGGTACAAGGGCAGTCCTGTCAGATACGTGTGCCCAAGTAATGCCTTAATCACTCAGCAAGCTGCTGGAGTAATGCTGTCAAAGCAATGCCTTAATCACTGGGGGAGCTGTTGGATCAATCCTGTCAAGATACGTGTACTCAAGCAATGTATTAATCACGGGAAAAGCTGCTGGAGCAATTTTGCCAGTTACGTGTACCCAAGCTGTGCCTTAATAATGGAGAAAGCTGCTCAAGTAATCCTCTTAGATACGTGCACTTAAGCAATGCCTTAATCACGTCGAAGCTGCTGGAGCGATGCTGTCAGATACGTGTCCAAAAGCAATGCCTTAATCACGGGGGAAGCTGCTCAGGCAATCCTGTCATGCACGTGGGAAACTGGCGGTGAAACCCTATCAGATACGGTTGTTCTAGCAGTGCCCATAGCCCGCCAACTCTGACGACAATCCCTCAGGCAATATATTTGGTCCACATTAATCTAATTTGCCATACGGTAGTTGGACGCCATTGCAGACACCACTTCAATATTAAACATCGTATTTGATTGGCCACCGCAGAGAAGTACAAGTAGATGCCTTTGGAAAAGAGGCTCTTGGCTTGGATACAACCAGGGTTATTGAAAGGCGAACCCTTTTTTGGACTTTCCAAGACGTCAGCATCACACCGGGCTATAGACCTACAGGGTGGTTACATGTAGGTGTTTTTTTTTGTTCTAGGTACATCGATGGCTGATGATGACAAACACCTATGTGACTTCAACTGTACATCTATAGCTAATGCTTGGGCAACCAATCCAGATAGCCCACTCGAGCCGTTGACAGATGGAGCCGCTTTAAACTGCTCCCGGAAGTGCTGATACCAGAAGTGATAACGAGCCGTGTTACCTGCTTCCAACACTTTTGTTGTTTAGCTTCAGCCAGGCTTTGGGTATTTAGGCAGGCTTGTCGAGCTAGAAAGAGAGAGTGACAGGATAAAGTTACTCGGTATTGTCTGGCATCAGTTTGGCGGTGCCACACAGCCAGCTGTTGCTCACCACAAGACCATGTTCCGCACAGAGCGAAGAAATCTTTCCAGTGAAGGTAAGTTAAATCGATGTACATTGACTTCATTGACATAGAACATTGGGCGTTAACAAAACCGATATTATAATTAGAGCTAACTGCATGCAGTGGAGTATCAGATAAGCATTCTACAAAGAATGCTCTTTGGTGGGTTTTTTTTTCATATTTGCTTGAAGATATTTTGGCACATCTAAGGTAGAGCAATATGTACGACTTATTGAACAGCGTATTACAGAGCGATCTTTGGTAAGTGTACACATATTTTTTTTAGAATGTTGGTGATATATTGATCAGGATCACTGGGATAGGCTGGAGTTTCTTTAATCTGAGATCCTTTTATGAAAGGCACACCATTATATTGACATTTTTCTCACTTCCAGAGTTGTAACTTGAAGCCAAATGAACGTTGTAAACATATCAAAGTGCCAATCCTGCATGTTGATTTCGTCTCATTTTCATATGGATCTCAGGTGTTTGTATCCAGGAGATCGTGGCGGTATTATTAACTCAGTGAGAGCCTTGGCTGGCTCGTAGAGTTAAATCGATCGCTGGCTGCGATTATAAATCCCTTGACTAGTGAGGTCGCGTGTTCGAATCCTGCTTCACCTGACTGTGTTTTTACATCAAGATGTTTAACACTTAACTGTGCGAGGTCAGAGGTTTAATGTGGGTATTCCACTTCCCCCACTGATAAACTTGGCCTGGCAGTTTTACATGATGGGGGAAAAAAACGTGAGGACGGCGTTGCATTTTTGTCTGTACATGTTACAATAAATCTGATCGCCATGCCATATCCGAAATTTTGATGACAACATTTTGATTTATAACGGCTGGAATTCTTCAATTGTTTGCCTCAACAAGCCTCAACAAGCTTATACGTAATTAATTATATAGGTTATTGATCAATCGGTTCCCCTGGGCTCTTTTTATATTCGCTGTAAATCATATATAACTGTGATATTTGTTTCACTTAGTCGGCAATCAGCTCAATAATTTGTTGCCAGTATCATCCTTTATTCACTTGAGTTGTTGTCTAGATAAGACCCCTTGACATTTAAAATGATTTAAATTGTTGCACATCATGATTCTCATCAGTTGTAAGTGGTTATTGGAGTCGATTTATTTTGTAACAGTCAATATGATACAGAGACGTAATTTTCAGTTATTAACGGTCAATTTAATCTAACTGGCATTTTATTTATTCATTTTCAAATTGGATTTTAGTCGTGTGAAATATGACTCACTGACGTACATTTCAAGAGGTGGAAAAAAAAGCCTACAGCCTTATTTTTAACGACAATTCTTGAATTTATTCTGTTGATAAGCATACATTCTTTGTCTCATCATCATCTAAGTTTAGTCTTACACATGTATATAGACATCAGAACAAATATTCGTATAACAACCGTCAATCAAAACGGACGTCCCAGGTCAATAATCGCAATTCCGAAAACAAAAAGCAGGGCTATCAAGGTAAACTGCAAATGTTTTTGATTTCCAACTTAAAGTTACCAGGGTAAATATGTGGGACTATGTATATATCTATGCTTGGCTTGGGGTTTAACGTCGTACTTAACAGCATTTCAGTCGTCTGACGACGAGGAGTAATTAAGTTTGTGTACATATACTGGGTCTTCCTGTGGCAGGGCGAGTCCATAGCGCCAAAGTGATGCCGCCACCGAAGTATCGTGGCGAAGTCACCAGATAGGACACCCCACCCAGTCACATTATACAGGCACAAGGCCAATCACTTTTGCTGTAACTCGTCAATGCTGAGCGCCAAGACAGGCAGCAGCATATACCATTTTTTAAGCCTTTAGTCTGACCCGACCCGGGTTGATCCCGGTGTCTCCCGACATCGTATATACATGGGAATAATTGTTTCTGTTATTTTATATGCCTGTACGGAATGTGTAGCTTGCCATGTAAACCGCATATTCATCTGGAATTCTACAATTTTGTCATAACGTCATTATGCAGGTTCGTTCCTCGGACCGTCATCGACGTCATAAAAAATATTATAACGGACAATGTTGAAGTGCTAATGACGAGCATCGCCATTGTCGTCACAACAAAGAAATAAACAATGTAATTTTCCCTACAACAATACATAGGCCAGGTATGAAAAAGAAATACATGTGTATTAAAAATTGAGTTAGCGGAACAAATACGTCATGACGTATTTTCAAAAAGAAAACTTTCGCAACCTTACACATTAACAGGAGAAGATTGTTGACACGAATTCTTGCGAAATTTAATAGCCTTGCAGCCTTACGCTTTCAATAAGTGAACAGTGATATAATTAATAAATTTACATTTTTCAGTCATGCCAAGTTCGCCTCCAATCTGTTGATCACAGTTTAATTTCTTCACGGTGGACAAGCGTTCCCCTCCAGTCTGCTAATCACAGTTTAATATCTTCATGATAGACAAGCATTCCCCTCCAATCTGTTGATCACAGTTTAATTTCTTCACGGTGGACAAGCGTTCCCCTCCAGTCTGCTAATCACAGTTTAATATCTTCATGATAGACAAGCATTCCCCTCCAATCTGTTGATCACAGTTTAATTTCTTCACGGTGGACAAGCGTTCCCCTCCAGTCTGCTAATCACAGTTTAATATCTTCATGATAGACAAGCATTCCCCTCCAATCTGTTGATCACAGTTTAATTTCTTCACGCTGGACAAGCGTTCCTCTCCAGTCTGCTAATCACAGTTTAATACATTCATGATAGACAAGCATTCCCCTTCAATCTGCTTATCACAGTTCAAATTCTTCACGCTGGACAAGCAATCCCTTCTATATACGTACAGCATATACGTATAGCAATATACGTGCGAAATACAGTTGGCGGGAATAAAGGTCATAAGAGCTTGATCTATCCCAAGGAAAGTAGAATAACAGAGTATAAGGGAATAATTGCAAGCGGTGATAATATTACACTGTTATTAAAACATACATGGTAACAAAATAAATTAACACAAACAGGAATTATAAAAGATGTAAGAGATTTTATGGACATTTATGTGTGAATTTTATTTTACTTCTTTTTTTATATTTATATTTGATCATCCAGAATTACCAGATCAAATCCCGGGACGGGATTGAACCCGTATTTCGCGGCTACAAGGCGGAAGCTCTAAGGCCGGCATCGACCATTAATTTTACTATTCTGTCAGATTTTGTCTGTGTAGGCGCACTTACTGGTGCATTGCCGCCGTGCTGAAGCTTCCAGTGTAACGTTTTAACGTGGTTGTTTACGATTGCATCTGTCTATTATACTCTTGATTAATGGCTAGGATTAAACATGTTATTGCCATAACAGGAAGTTACAGCAAACATTTGATGCCAGACGGAGATAGCTTGCATGAACCCGTAACACAGTGATAATGAAGTACATGTAGCTTCCCTCTAACGTCA
This sequence comes from Liolophura sinensis, assembly GCF_032854445.1. Taxonomy (NCBI): domain Eukaryota; kingdom Metazoa; phylum Mollusca; class Polyplacophora; order Chitonida; family Chitonidae; genus Liolophura; species Liolophura sinensis. Next base: position 49,715,207 of record NC_088300.1, read on the forward strand.
CTCGCACCAGATATGACTGTCACGAGAATACCACATTTCACCGACCTTCACGGAAGTTTCCCAAACAACAACAATAAATTAGTATGGGACTTACCAAAGTGTTTTCTATACATTTTCATATCCAACGTTAAATCAACCATTGCAAATTCTAAAGCTTTCCTTCTTCAATTACAGTGACCTACGACCGTTTAAACATCGCGCATCATTGTGGATCAGAGGGGAAAGAGAAAAGTAAAGCAGTCCTAAGAATGTTGGAATTTGTGTAAGAGAATAGGAATGATCCAAATGTGGTGATAAATGTGTTGTACCTCAATATCTCATAGACCATATTGGATTGTCCAGAAATAGAAATATAGGAACATATTATTAGTTTAGGCTGAAAAGTTCCTGATCTCCGCTTGACATACACTGTTACATAATTTTATTTATTAATAATTATATTTTTTATTTTTATTGTTGGTGTTAAATAATCTCTTTATATCATACTGTATAAGTTTGTATACAAGCTTAGGTGTACGTCGTAATTCTGCTATTTTCTAGGTGATCAAAACTACCAGTTTCATGACGGAACGCAAAGTCGAGAACTGGAGATTAGTCAAATTGCACGATTTGTTTAGTTATTCTAGCGCGATTTTTGATAAACTGCGTGAGATTATCAAAATTGTGGTGCGGTTTCACTAATCTGGCATTCTCAAGTTCTCGTATCACGCATCCTGTCATAAATCCCGCTTGTCGAGATTAGCAAAAACGGAAAAATCGCTCAATTTTATTTTATTAATCTCGACATTCGTGTTTCCGGCGCGTGGGTATTGAAAGAGACAGCTCGAGAATTCCAGTGGCAGCGTGTGTCTTTTATAAGTATTTGAGCTTAAAGTCGTTTTGCTATTTGTTGCCATCCTCTCAGATTCCTAAAAAACCAATGTCACATCATGGCGATCAACTTCTTGTCGGTATTCTTAGTATGTTCGGAGACGAACGTGCCAATGGTATGTATGGACCATCCCTGAATGCAAGACCACGTCAGGCCGGAGGTCGAAACTACGATTATACCAACTATAATGACGGCGATTATACCAACTGACTACACGCTGATTAGAATGACTGGGTTATCAGATTCCGGCTTTACTTCTAGTAAATATTATTCACTCTTAGCTATTACTGTTATCTCAACAGCGTCGCTGTTTCACTGGGTTAGATCTCATTGTTTGAAATTGTACAACTATTCCTGTAAATACTTTTAGCGAATTTCCCAAACTGCCATCCGTGTTTTCATTGGTCTGTCTTGCTGCATCGGTAGCGGCTTTAAGTCAGGATGTTTATCGGGTAATAAGGCCTAGGGCCGTTATTTACTCTAGGAGTTCCAGCTTTCTCCACTCATAAATCTAGCCACCGTCGTCTCAGTGGAAAATTTTTCCAGCACTCCTTTAAACGACAATCAAATTTATTATCTTTCCAGGGGAAGTTCATCTGACAATGGATTCCGACCAGAACCTGACACTATCGTTCATGAAGACACCAAACAACTACTCAGCCCACGACTATATGCCGATTCTACAGGAATACAAGCATCAAGATCGTTGGTTCGATAAGCCGACGGAAGTGACCATCACGATAGCCTATTGCACTATTATTCTTCTTGGTCTTCTGGGAAATGGAATCGTCTGTGTCATTGTTAGCCGGAAGGAAAATCTTCGGTCGGCAAAAAATCTCTTTATTATGAATTTGTCGATATCCGACATCATGATGTGCGTTATAAGTATGCCGTTCACTTTGTTGAAGCTCACCATGAAAAACTGGCCGCTAGGTAAAATCATGTGTAAGATCGTGCCTTTTGTTCATATGACGGACGTTTTTGTCTCCACGGCTATCATTGTAGCCATTGCGGTTTATCGACATCGCTGCATCGTGTACGCCAAGAAAAAGTCCTCGTCCAAACGGACGATCGTATACACGTTAGTGATGTTGTGGGCTATCTCTCTGGCTCTCTCTCTCCCAGTGTTCATCTTCTCAGAGGTTAGACCCATACAGATGATGCACACCTTGGTCCGCTATGATATATGCATGGAAGTCTGGCCTTCCGGTAAGATTCGAGGTCTTTACACCATTTTGCTGGTTGTAGTTCAGTATCTTCTGCCGCTTGTAGTCATCAGCATTTTGCATAGCAGAATTTGCCACTTCCTGCGTCTGCGAATCACGGAAAATCCCATCACACGGCGAAATTTCGAGAGGTCTTTGAGAGCCATCCATCGGCATCGGAAAAACATGACCATTCTCACGTCCATTGCGATGACCTTTGGGATCACGTGGTTGCCGTTAACCGTTCTGAACATTATGGCCGATTACGACTACCGTATTTTTCTAGAAAGCAACTTTAATCTGGCCTACGCTATCTGTCACCTGACCGCCATGTTGTCGGCCTCGCTGAACCCAATCATATATGGAGGACTTAATCCTAACTTCAGAGAGGAGTTTTTGTCGGTGCTTCTTTGTACGAGACTGCGTTCAAGGAAAGGCGAGGATTCAATCGACGAAGGTGTCTTTAATCTGCGTGTAATAGGAATGGATGGATCGACTCCATCCAAATCGTCCAGTGGCACGAACTACAGGAGTATTGTATTCAACAGCGGTTGAGAATCAGCTGGTCAACGTGAGGAAACCTCACAATTGTCATGCTTTGCATGGTATTCAGGAAAGACGGCAGACAAGTCATCATCAGTCATCGATCGTGTTGATGTGGCTGGAAGTCAGGGTAACATAACTGTACTGCTGTCAGTGTGTTCTAAGCTGGGGCAGGTGTGGGGCAGGATATTTCTCATGTACACATCAAATACTCCATGTTATTCAGACACGGCTTTAAATTAACCAGCTGTGTACAACACGATACGTTCTCTCTGACCTTTCTCTGTCTACAAAAATAAATTGTTAAGTACGACGTTAAATCTCAAGCACTCACGCACTCACTCTACGAAAATATTTGTATCTTTCAGGGAGCGAGCTATGACCAAATGGTGAAAGGGATACAGAATGGACTGTTGTTAGAGAGGATGTCTAGGCTTTGCCTACCCTAAGCTGATTTTTAGGTATGGCAGATTTATTCAAGCGTGACTAAGATTTTTTTTTTGTATGGTTTTACCCAGGAAACCCTATCTCCAGCGTTAGCCAATTAGCGGCGATTCTGTATCCCTTTAAAGTGATAAACCTTTCAATCGCTAACACAAGAAGAGTATGTTCAAACGCATGTTTGGTCAGGAAAATCTATAAATCCTCGTTTGCACAGATCTTGGGGCCCAGGTGATAATAAACCATCGACGACGCTCGTGTGGTTATTTGTGCAGTCTATAACGTTCGTTGAAGAACACTCGTCTTCCACCAGTATAGTGTGCATATTTGTATATTCGCCAGTAACTTGTCAAAGGCCCATAGTTTACTCTGAGCACTCCAGTTTCCTCTTCCTATAAAATTGGCCCGTCATCGTGTATGTGAAAAATTCTAATGTTGCCTTAAGGCTGTAAACAACAATCAAGTAAATAACTTTCAATGCTGGAATTTTGACGGTAGTAAAATGATAGCTTTCAAAAATTAAATCCTGATATTGTACATATGCATAAATAATAAAAACGTGTGTTCTCAACACTGTAGCATTCTCACTAGTTACCTGAACACTGCCCTGATTGGCGTTTGAGGTTACCTCTGAATCCAGCCCCCACAGGGGCCGCGTTGGCTTTATGACATGGTCTGTTTGGTTAAAACCGCGACCTCCGCGGGAATCCCGAGATCGTGGTCTAGATGGCCGGTATCAGTCACCATAGAGTAGAAAAAAATCTGATGAGCTGAACGTTTGTGAACTTAAGTTCCTGAAGATTTATGCCTCTGAAACACATTGAGACAGGTGATCGGTAATTTAATGTTAGCAAAGGTTGCCTACAACCTATGACATGTCTCATGATACAGCATGATTGTTTTACCTTTCGCGACAAAAGAGTACGAAACCCTATTGGCCTCTCACAGGAGTGATTAGCAGCTTGGACCTTAATAACACGGCTGAGAAGGTTTGTACGGCAATGGTGTAACCCAGTTGTAGTTAATTGCCCTGCTTTCCTGGTTATTTATCAGTGCTCTTGGCGGATTAAAATTTAAAAATGTGTATGGTACTGGACCTTAAGGACCTTATGCTACAAGAAAGTGTTTGACAATGTCGCCGGAAGCGTGACCATTCGTACTGAGAGAGGGGAGTTGAAACAAAACAAAGACAGCCGATCATCGGAGTCCTGTAACTTAACTTGGCGTAAATTTAAATTTCTAACTGGACTACTTTACTGCTGCTGATGAATCATGTGTTCACTGTTGTGATCCGAGCCATACACGTGCTGTATTTTGTGTTTGCTGTAAGTGTCATAACTTTTGTATGGGATAGCCTTAAGCTTATATAATATAAGTTTTCATTGCTAACCTTTTGTATGGGATAACCTCTCAAGTAAGATCCTCCATTTGTGATATACTGCATTCTTATGTTTGTCTTTGGCGAAATTACTGATGTATTACCATTTAGCCTAAATATAAGTTTTCAGTGCTCAAGCTTTTCGGAAAGGTACAGGATGGTAAGGACGCCATTTTGTATAATATATCAATGTTACTATTTATCTTGTACTGAATATTCCTTATATCTGAGAAACAAAATGACAATTGTATAAATGGTTGAACTGTAAGGCTGGGTGAAACCCTGAGACAAATCTGAGACATCTGTGGAATGTGACAAAGTGAAATGGAAAAAGAGTGTACCGGGTATCAGTTTGTATATATAATGAAATTATATTTTGTCTTGATGATTTATTAAGAGATATTTATATTCATGCATTGTTTCTCATTGTTTTCAAAGATGTTGAACGTGTACATCTGTGTAAATATGCAACACTATATTTTATCTTCACGAAAAGGTAATTTTGCAGTAATTATGTTCCATCAAAGAAGACATTTATATGTCATTTAAAATCTCTTCCGTTCTAGTCATGGAGTGCCTCTTAATCAGAATAAACCATATTGTATAATGCTCACCCACCGACGAAACGGCTGTCGGTCGTTTAAATCCGTAAGCCCTGGACAACTGGAATTAAATTACAGAGTTTTGTCAAGAGTTTTCCTCAACTATAAGAATGTTTTAGATGCGTCGTACCACACTTACCAAATAAGTGAACGTCGTCACATTTAACAAACTGTAACATGAAAAAAGTCTCCAATAGCTTTGCGGAACCAGACATCAACTTAGCATCGCTTCGATCGCTTTGTGAAGTCACCTAAGGTTTTTGGTTTGTTATTTGAACTGTAAATGGTGCATGTTCATCTCTAAGAATAATGATCTAGAAGGCAGAACATAGCACAGCGGGAATTGTCCTTCGTTGCTGAAGAGTGCCGGTACATAATGAAATCCCCGGATGAAAATATCCCGGGATAAAAATCACGCCTTATACAATCTTGTATTGATCCATCTGGTATACTCCCCAGCTTTTTCCACCGTTGGGCTGAGTGCATTGGAAATGCAGTGTATACATGTAGATAAATAATGGTTATATACGGGCTATTTAGAAACTGGACAATGTGTGTGCAATCAGATGTAAGGTAAAACAAGCTATAACGTGAAAGTGATGAATGCTGGAAGACTGTATCAGTCCAGAACTTATCCCGGAATTAGTACAACAACTCCCTGTTAGAATATACCTGAAAATATCGTAATCGCTAATATCTAAGATGTAAGCATCTCACGTTAATCGAAACCGTGCTAAATTGGTAAGTGCCTTTTTAATGATTTAGCATCTAGAGCATGATCTCTGATTCTAATAAGTAGTTTGACACTTTGTAACTTTTCTCTGTAGGCTGTAGACTAAACCTTTTAATTTTTAGTCAGCGTGCCTTGTCACAGAATAGTGTAGAAAATGTAAGTATTTCTTACAAACTATTTCATGGCCCAGTCTTCAGCTGTCAGGACAGGAATCCATAGTTTCCTCTGTAAGCTATATTTTATACCTTTTACAGGAATAATATTATATGATGTTCAAAGTTTTTCGTGACCAGATGACAAAACCTTCCTTTGTCGAACGGTGCAGCCTTCATACTGCAATACGAAGTAAGATCACAAAATCTCAGATAGTACTATTAACACTGACTGGACCGGTAATTGGCCCATGTCGTTATCTCGCAATATCTCCACTGCATCTTTGAGAAAGGGAGCCATTTAAGGTACAATTTTCATACAAAGATGTTACCACTGATTCCAGTGCTCATTGTTAACAACTACCATATTAGTTGTTAAAAGTTGTTTAGTTGGAAGATACAACTCCATACACGCACACATGAAGGAAAACTCAACTGCCACATATCAAAGATATTCTGGTCCCAAACTGCGGTTGACGGCTTTTTGCGAATAATGGGATTGGTACTTCACTATGTCAAATTTTATGATGGATTGTTGTCAAAGACAGGTTCGATTTTTTCAGTAGAGGAAAGAATATAGCAACTGTTTTGAGCCATTGGTTTGGATGGCGCTAGTATTGATGACAATATTTGTCAGTTATAAGGATACATGATTTTCGAACAGTTATCGTATATATACAGTCATTGTTTGGATAAAGGGTGTCTTGGAATTAGCTTGTGTGATCGGTTGAGTTGTGTTCATGGCTTTGCTACGTGAATGCGAACACGATTTAATTCCTTTTTTGTACTAACAGTGATTGGAAATGCATTTTCACAGTTAACAGTTGGTTAACATCGTTGTCAGAGAGACTGTCAGACTGTGTACATGGTGGCTGCATGATGGGAGTTCGTGTAATATCTTGTTGATGGCAAATGTTCATTGACAGCGCATGTAGATGCCGTTTTTGTACATGAAACCTGCATTTTCCCGATTTGCATATACTTATTGTGACAATTTTTATGTGCTCATTTTATGTCATTATTGCCATGAAAGAAAATAGAATCCCTTGTAAACAGAACGAAAAAATGTACTGAATAGTTTATTAATAACCCAGGCAAATTCCATGTTTGCTATCATGATGCAATGAGTGCTGTTTGCCGACTATCTTCCTCAAACAAACCGCCCACACTCGCCATCAGTCTCTCCTGCCAGAAATGTAGGTTTGTCCATAACACTCTGAACTGATAAAGCTTTGGGGGAGCGGCTTCGATGTAGTATCGACGAGAGTTTTCATGGCAAGCAGAAGATCAACAGCTTAACGAGGAGAATCACCTGGTTACACATTTACCGAGGATCATTTATCACCATTTTTGTGGCTGAGTATGTCATGTGTTACAAGCTCTACTACAACAGCCTATCACCATGCGAGGCACTTAGGGTACCTACCTTTGTGCGCTTTGGGTGAAGTGTTTATTTCAACTATAACAAACCAGGTCACAGAATGAAGGTCGGTGAATGGCTGCTAGTATTTAACGACGAAGACATCACCGTGGCATATTAAGGATCATCTTAACACACATGCGGAAAAACGCTTCATGGTTTGCTCCAACAAATGGATAACCATTAAAGCCTTTCCAGTGATAAAAACCACAAAAATTCACATTAGGGAAATTATTTCTTTCTCAGGACTGTCTAATATTTTCTCCCACGCCTTCAATCACGTGACAATAGGCCCATGAACATGGTTACATATAATAGTCACGTAACCCGCTCTTTGCTGACAAGAAATTGAGCGTCACATTTAAGGTAACCGGACATTTTTTAAATATTCGTTGATAACAAAACATGTGAGATAAAGGCCATTACCTAAATCTTCATCGGTAACAAACAGGACAGATATAGGCCATTTTCTTTATCTTCATCGGTAACAAATATGCCCGACACTGACCATTACCTAGACCTTGATTGGTGATAACCATGCCAGATACCGGTCATTATTTAGATCTACGCTGATAAGAAATTAAACGTGACATTTGAGGGAACCATTCATTATTAATATATTTGTTGATAATAAATTAAACAGTCCGGTTATCGGCGATTATCAGATAAATGAGTGAGTGGGTGCGTGCTTGGGGTTAAACGTCGTACTTATTTCAGTCATATGACGATGAAGGAGTCCTTAGAGAGCATGTAATGTACCTCCTTGTTGCAGGGCGGATTTCCGCGGCTCTTTCATCTAGTGCTGCTTCACTGATACGACGTAGGTGAGTAAGCTGACCCGTCCGAGCCATTATACGGATACGGGTCAACCAGTGTTGCACTATTTCCATTATGCTGAACACCAAACGAGGAAGTCACAACTTCCTCTTTTAAGGTTGCCCCTGGATCTACCACATCCCGAAGCGGACGCTTTACCAACTGTGTTTTTGGGACAGGCATATCCGTAAAGAAGAACTGCTATTTAGAAGCACCAAGCCTTTTATAAAGATAGCAAGGCTTTTAAAACAACTCTGTAAGACATAGCAGTATGGTGCCCAGGACTGACCATCAGCACATAAATAACCAACAACCACCTGAGAACCAAGCTCCCACTTGCCTGACTGCCACTTTACACCCAGATGTTCATCAAGTCCACAATTATTTGCACACCTCATAACCACATTGTCTTCAAACAAGGGTGAAACATACGTAAGTCGTGGGTAGGGTGTGAAGCACCGACCAAATGAATGTAGACAATAAAACTCTTGTATATTTTCAATTTCAAATAGTATTTTACCATTTCATTGCATAAAGATTGTTTTCAATAAAACACATCTTATTTTTTCCCTTTACTGGCCTAAGGTTGCATTGTATTTCAACAAAAAAGGTGATTGTTTATTGCAAAATGAAAACTATCAATTTATTTTCCTTAGCTTGCTCTGGACATCATATAGGTGAAAAAAAGTTTTAGCACGTAGTTAAACGCAAATCAAATAAATGAAATTCTGAAAAATATGTTTTAACACATTAGGTGTCAAATATTAGGTCACTGGTAACTTACATATTCAAAATGAGCTCTACAATAAAACTTTTTGAGCCTTCAGTTACTTCATAAAAAGAAAAAGAAACGCAGTATGCTTATTTACTGCTAAATTACTTCCTTTCGTAAATGAGGCCAAGATTTAGTGTTAGGATGGGGAGACTACTTTTTGTGTCGTATTACCTTCATGGTGTCCATTTCGAGACTCAAGGCCTCCGTTGTCGAATGGTTAGCGTGCTAGGGTAGCACAATGTCTGGGGCGCCGCTCACCAAAGCGGTCGTTGTGAGTGCAAGTCGAACCCCTGCTGGCTTCCTTCCCGGTCCTTCCCCGTGAACTCCCCTGTGGTTTCCCCCGATCATAATGCCTATCACCGTCATGTACGGCGTAAAACACCCATCAAACAAATAAATTCCAAGTCCGGAGGAGATTCCTTGAGCTCTATTAACATCTCGGAGCTCAACATTGAACTTGCCATCCATGACTTCTTCACAATGAATAATACATTTAATACATCAAGTAATTTTCCTCTTTCTGAGATCTTTCGAATCAATTTCCATCAAGTTAGGATGAATTCATGAAAACAAGACGGAAGAATGCTTGCCAGGTCTCGCCTTAATTCAAAAGAAACTACAGAATAAATGAACACAGGGACACAAAAATTAAGCGCTTCCTATGTTCGTCTTATTCAACGAATTGTTCTTGATAATCGGCCTGTTGATTATGGTGGGCGTGCATTTGTCGAATGAATAGATACATCCTAAGTGCTCACGTAGAAAGATCAAGTACAACAGATGTGCTGGAGTAGCACAGCAGATGTGCTTGAGTAGAATGAAGAGTTACAACTAGTGTGCTCGTGTTGAATAATTAGGTACAACTAGAGTGCTCGTGTTGAATGATTAGATACAACGAGAGTGTTCGTGTTAAATGACTAGGTACAACGAGAATGCTCGTGCAGAATTAACGTGCACAACTGTTATGCTCGTTTTAAATGAACAGGTACCACTAATCTGCTGGTGTAGAATGAACAGGTACTACTAGTGTGCTTGTGTAGATTGAACAGGTACAGCTAGTCTGCTGGTGTAGAATGAACAGGTACAACTAGTCTGCTGGTTTAGAATGAACAGTTACAACTAGTCTGCCTGTGTAGAATGAACAGGTACAACTAGTCTGCTGGTGTAGGATGAACAGGTACAACTAGTGTGCTGTGTAGAATGAACAGTTACAACTGGTGTGCTGGTGTAGAATGAACAGTTACAACTGGTATTCTCGTGCTGAACGAAAATGTAAAACTAATGTGTTCGCTTGGAATGAACAGTTTGCTCGTTTAGAATAAATATACCAGCTAATGCACTCATTTAGGCTGAACGGGTACAATTAAGGTTCTCTTGTAGAACGAATGGGAAAACTTAGTATGCTCGTGTAGAATGAACAGCTTATGTGCTCATGCAGATTGAACAAGCACTATTAGTGCGCTGGTGTAGAATGAATGGGTACAATCAAGGTACGCTTTTAGAATGAGTAGGTACAACTAGTGTGCTGGTGTAGAATGAACAGTTTCAACTGGAATTCTCGTGCTGAACTAAAATGTAAAACTAATGTGTTCGCTCGGAATGAACAGGTACAGCTGTTGTACTTGTGTAAAATAAACAGGTTCAACCTGTGGGCTCGTGTTGCTTGAACAAGTACTAGAATGCGTTTATTCCCGTTCCACATACTCGTAGTAAATTATTACCATGCAGGCTGTAAACTATTTATCCAGTATCTTATCATCCAAAACAAAGAAATGTCTGAATGGCACGAGGAAAACATTCACACCTGCATAGCCAGGTTATTATCTCCTGACGATATCAACTCTCTCTGCATACTGCCGGGTTGGTTAATACCTAAGACTTTAAAAATGATGCTTGTTCCTGCCTGGTTTGGCACTCAGTACAGAGAAATTAGACCAAGGAAACACAAGCTGTTGGCTAGGTGTCAGTGTAATGACTGGATGGGGTGTTACGTCTGGTGTCTTCGGCATGATACTGCATATACACATATCCTGAGTATCGAGATTACAATGGTTACAAATCCTGCAATCAAAAACAAAATCTCTTAAACATTCTCTCATAAAATCTTATGACAACCATATCTGAGTGCTCAGTGACGATTGTGGCCTAAGCGGTGTGGCGCACTGCTATTTGTGAATTCGTGATGAAACGTTTTTGATTAAGTCGCTTGTAATTCAGCGGATTACTGGTTCTGAGAAATTCCTCTTTCACCTATTACGTCGACCCAGTCGAGAAAATGAAGACTCAGCGACAGGAATACATGGCTACGGAGGCCTTTCTTCCGTAACATTTCGGCGTTTTTCTACCATCCACACGTGATCAAAACATTTCAAGATTGAACAATCAAGAAGACACAGACAGTGATTGTATAGGAAACTGAATATATCCAGGCATAAGCATTCTGGTGACTCTGGAACCAAATGTAATTTCAAGGGAGGCTACTCTTTAGAGCGGAGCTCCTTAGGTCCTATGCGCATGAATATTGCAACAGCCATATGCAAACGGCGAGAATGCACTTTGTTATATATTGTTTATCGCTACGTGCATTTTTGCATACAGATAATTGCGGACTATTATGAAGGCTGTGAAAATTAAAAAAAAAAAACAAACAAAACAATTTCTCCCATTTTAGAAACATTAAACTCGTGTAACATCAAAAGATTTGTTCTTTTAAAAAATGGCGCATAAGCAGTGTGAATATAGACAAATCGGTTATGATGATCCAGGATGTGATGCTCAGATATTGGTTTTTGATTCAAATTTGTCCTTTTTGGTTGTTTGGATATGGTGATTGAATATAGTGGGGACACACTCAGTTAACGCTCTCTTCATTCTGTTTGGTGATCCCTAAGAGTGAAAATGAATTTCTACCATGAACTGCTCACTATTAATCAATTTTTTGTGTGTGTCGTAAATAGATTTTGTATTAATCACAGGGACACATACAATTGTAATAAATGGTTTATGGGAAATTGTCGTCTATACCAAGTACATTGTAAGCACATCCAGAAAAGATGTGTCAATCAAGATTTAATGAAGATTCATTTATACTTGTAAAACACTACACAAGACCCGTCCAATTTATCGAGGTGGTTAACGTTCCAGCGCGGCGCAATGACCCAGGAGCCTCTCACCAATGCGGTCGCTGTAAGTTCAGCTCATGTTGGCTAGATCACCGGACGTGCGTGCGAAGGTCGCCCAGTAACTTGCGACTGGCCGTGGGTTTTCCCCCTTGCTTTGCCGGCTTTACTCCCACCGTAATGCTGACCACCATCGTATAAGTGAAATATTCTTGGTAGATACATTCAGAAAAAATCGCTGGCTTTTGACACCATACCCGTAATCTAAGATTGTTTACATACTACTGTTGTCATGGATAAAGGAAACCGGAATAAACCATCAAACTTTTGATTGCTTACTGATGAACTTTCCCACGTGTTACGTACATGTGACTATATGTTCACCATACTGAAAGAAAAAACGTCAACAGCTGAAAGAACAGCCACGGAATGACTGGAACTACCGGAAATAACACCGGGAACACCTGAGTTGTTTAGAGTAGTGAAAACAGACCTAAGCGCTCAGACATTTTTTCCACCGTGCTTGGCAACTCCATCAACTTCTAATAAAGAACTCTTACGAGGTTAGAGCAACCAGAAACATAGTGTCGCGTCACTCATAGCGCATGCGCATATGGTTAAAAGGGAAAACACGGGTGTTGTGAGCTGAAACAGACGCGTTCTTGGATTATACAAAATATTCGCGCCTTTTTAAACTGGCGCCGCTTTCGATTGTCTCCATTTTCTGAATGTGCTTACTTTGAGCTGCGATATCTCGGTTGTGCAACATCACAAAAATAAAAAGCTATGCTTTATAAACTTACTGTCAGATACTTTATCGGTATATACATTTGGTCCAGTGTTGCCATTTCTTTTAAAACATTATCATTCAGAATAAAGAATTTAAAATATATCTTCCCTAGCCACCGTGGAAAAAAGGTTTACATCACGGAGAAAACGTTTTTCATTGTTATAGATGAATTTATCATCCGCCGTGTCCAAACACTTTTGGATATTTTTTAAAGTAATAGCAAAACCTATGAATCATTGTAACTGAGTAGAATATGTCAACTTAGAAACAGGCCATCTACATCCTTCCTTTTCCCTTCATTGTATCCTGATAACTCTGCAAATAAACTCAATGTCATTATTATTATTATTTAACAATTTCTTTGTGCCGATGTTATTTGGTGCAAATGTGTATATTTGAAATGTTTGGGGGAGGGGGGGCAAGGGTGGAGGAATGCTGTACATGTGAAAGTTACTCCCCTCCTGAATGTTACAAACTACACTAGTTATTCCCTTTTCGCCTAAATATTTGTCCATTTATGCAAACGGAATACTGCACCAGCTATATAAAATCAACTATATTTCCAAAGGTTGATTTTCATTTTCCAAATATATATTCAATATACCTGATACATTTGTTTAATATGATCGAAAATGCTTTACAACAAATGACAAAGTAAAATGACCCGATATGGGAAAACAATGACTATATAAGAAATACAGATGAAACCAAAAAAAAAAATAATAAAGCTGAATAAAAGGTTGTTTCGCATACACTGAGCATCGTCTAATATCAAGGCTCTAAATAAAACACATCATTGTAATTAAAATGTGATTGTTAGAACTGTCAAATAGTTCTTAAAACAACAACAACGTACATATGCTGTCAACACACTGTGCTCGTGTAATATATGCCTGTGCTCGTGCAACATACGCCTTTGCTCGTGCAATAAGTGCCTGCGCTCGTGTAATATGTGCCTGTGCTCGTGCAACATACGCCTTTGCTCGTGCAATATGTGCCTGTGCTCGTGCAATTAGTGCCTGCGCTCGTGTAATATGTGTCTGTGCTCGTGTAATATATGCCTGTTCTCGTGCAATATATGCCTGTTCTCGTGTAATATATGCCTGTGCATATAAGTCACCATACAATCCAAACATTTCAATGCATTTAATTCAGTGAAAACAAAATCTAAAAATAATAAGTAAACATATTTTCAGATACAGTTTTCAATAGTATTTCCTCTGATGCTCACTCTATTTTTTCAGTCACCATTTTTAGACTATTCTGACGAGACCCTTGCTTATCCAGTAGCTTTCTACTGCTGTTTCTATACACCGTTTCCAGTGCTCATGGGCAAGACGGATGTCCAGCTTTGACACAAAGGCTTCCATAACGCGGGGGAGTATGTTGAGGGTGACTGCAGTAATGACCTGGGCTGGAATTGCCAAATTTTGCTTGATGTTGTAGCTGGCCAGAAGTGTAGTGATGGACACGACGACGAGACAGAATACGGCCAGGCGAAGCAGGAACCAGAACACGTGCTTGTGCAGTGGACAATAGCGGTTCATCACGTGTATGAACAGCTCGTACGGAATACCGGGTTGGTTGTCCCGCCATTTCACCAGCTTTCGGAGGCTTCCATGAAGGCCGCAATGCTTGAGATTCGACTTTTGATTGTCTGATAGAGAAATTTCCACTTCTCCCTGCACTTTGATCGTTTCAACAACAGTGGCGTCATGAGGAGAGATAACTATTGTATTCCCTGTGACCTTACATACACCTTTGTTCCGCTGACTTTCCAAATTCATACTGGCGTTAACGGTCAAGTCCAGGAGCTCTGAGAAAATGTCGTTGAATTTCCTGATGTTTCCGATTAGATAATATGCCAGTGTCCCTGCAGCAATGATATAGCCGGTCGTGTATTCCGGGTAGATGATGAGGCCTATGTAAGTAAAGTCTATGGCAGAGGTTATGTATATTCCACTGCAGATGAAGAGAATGGCAAAGGCAATGAGATTGTGGATGACTAAGACACTGATAATGAAATGAAGGATAGCTCTCAATCCGAGGTGAGGCACAACATCTTTCAACCATACATTGTAACCTCTCAGGATTGTGACGGCAAGATAAACCGACGGTAGACCATAGTACACGAATGCACAGAGTAGCTCCACCACACAGAATGCCGCATACCACACGAACAACACAAACTGTGCGACGGGAAGGGAACATTTTACGGCACACTCATCGGAGAAAAGTCTCTTGAGTCGATCGTTCACGAGGATAAATCTTTTCACGAAGAGGTCCTTCGTAAACCGCCAAAATTTTCTGTTCATTAGCATGTAAAAGTTAGCGGTGACCTTGTCGTGGATAAAGTGGTAACCGGTGAGATGAGAAAAGGTAGTCGAGCTCCATTTTTCAATTGTAAGCACGTCAATGGACAGGAGGGTATACATCACTTCTGATTTACATTTTAGGTACTTTGTCATAATTTTAGAAAAGTCCCTAGGCAAAAGCAGCATGACAAGTCCTAAGGAGAAGTACAAAGAATACATCACGTAAGGTCCACCAAACAGGTAGCCCCAGTTCTTCAAGTTCCACTTAAACCCGAATGGGATGGCCATAAATCCAACAGGGATGTCGTAATCCAGTCTGTAACGGACCCAACGCTCCTGGGTGCCATCCTTGACTTTCATAAAGATCATGAAACAGATCACAGACGGCGTGAGAAGAATGGCGACTAACCTCTGAAGACGTGATGCCAGAACAGGACTTGTGCGAAATGGACGGAATAGTTTGCAAAACACTTTTAAAAGCGTGATTGGCTTGTCAACGCCGAGGAATATCCACTTTTCCTCCAGAACTTCATTTTGGTTGCCGTCCTCTTGGATATCCTCAGATGACAAAGGTTGATAGTTTTGGAGAGAAGGTAAGTTCGTGTCCCCGTCTGGAACAGCCAGTCGATGAGCTACCCATGACACCACGACAGGGCAGAAGAAAAACCCCAAGAAGACCAATGTATACAAAACACAGTACCACTTTGTCATCGGCTGTATCTTGTCACTGCAATTAGACACTGTTTTATTTTTGTTAGAAGGATCTTGCCTCTGGTAGCAACATTTGTATCCTGTGTAACCTTTCTCGATACCGAGGAGGTGGGTTACGTAGTACAAGAAAGGCCCGTAACTTTTATATCTCACCGAGTAGCAGAACACGCTTCGCTTATTCTTGGGTGTTTTCCCATACGAGGTTTCCATCATTGCGTTAAAAGCATTAGCTATGATCTGCGTCGAGTTTCCACCTACCTGTACCATACAAGGTGTCGGGCTGTCGGTTGTGAGATTGAGTCTGAGGTAATGGTCCGTGTACTTGTCCAGAATACCAAACGACAACGAATAAAAGTCATGTGAATACCAGAGGTAAGGAAAAGCACCGCCTTCCCCGAGCAATGTCCACACCCATACCGTACGAAACAGGACATCGGGAGTTTTCGTGAAGGATAACTCAGATTTATTTTCAGGATAAACGTGGATGAATCCAAAGTTAACATGTCTGTAATGCAAACGATTCAGGAAAACCTCTGCAGACGACTTTGTGACAGTGACATTATGGCAGAGTTTTCTGGATATATGCCAAGGCTTGAGGGCAACGCCAGTGGTGCTCTGCTCCCAAACTGCAACATCACCAATGCCTTTTTCTTCACCCGCGTTGTGAATCCCATGGCCGTTTGACGTGTAAGCTAGAGAAAATAGTAGCAGAAACATGATAACCAGCCCATTTAGGGGAAATTTCTTCTTATCGCACATAGTTCTCGGTAAGTTCCATATTGTGGGCATTGTGTGACAGCAAACTTTCACCTGTCCTGTCTGTATATAGCCTCCAGGTTTTCGTGTTGATGATCTCTTTACCTCTGGAACTGAATGCGTTAGTCAAGTACAGTTATAGCCCCACTTCCTCCCCGTCCCTTGATGCGAGTCCTATTAACTGCACGTTTTCAGTGTTGTACTATCAATACTCCTAAAAATAGCGCCCAATCAGAGAGCCATAGCGCACCATGGAATGGAGTTCACAACGGGAAGTACCGAAAACGGTTGAAATGTGATTACCTGATCAGTATGTTAAACTTGGATGAAAACAAAACCAGAGGGAAAAGGAAAAAAAACAGTACATACTCCGTCCTCATACTTTGACAGTGTACTTGTATATGATGGCTGTTTATTAGCTCTTCGCACTTGGGAAGGTCTACCAGCAACCTATGACTGGCCGTGTGTTCCCTCCTGGGCTCTATCGGTTTCTCCCCACTATATGCTGGCCGACGTCATATGTAAGTGAAATGTTCTTGAGTACGGCGTAAAACACTGAAATAAATAAATGTTAGCTCCTTGTGATGGGGCTTACAAAGCAAAGCCTCGTTTAGGAAGTTTGTGAGAGGTGTGTAATTATATACAGGTGTACAGGCATATGTCTGCAGCAGTCCCAAGTAGTCACGCGTGACGAAAGGCAGCAGACTTATTAGGTGAATGTAACAGAGAATGATCTTTCTGCGAAATAGGTGAAATAAGTGCATTGCAAAAGCCACATAACATAAATTATATGTCACATGAAAATCCATAAAACGAGTCGAATTCTGATAGATTTTTCTTTAACATACTGGATTCTACGGTGGCCAATTCTGAACATATAGTGAAAAATGACATCACATCGATCAAGCCACATGGCACACAGAGACCCCTAGACTTCTGCACACAAAATACACTTATACCGCTAGGAATATAGTCCCAGAATGGACTGTAAAACGAGCTATTACAGCAAAAATACGAATGTGACGTCTTTGACACCCAACAGACCACAAAGGAATACGCAGTTTTGCAAGCATTTTACTCGGTAGGAAAGTTTATAAAAAAAAAAATAAAAGAAAAACCCAGAAAAAAAATAAAATAAAAAACAAAAACAACAATAATAATAATCTAACCGTTTTTCCATAATAACAATAATAATAATAATAATCTACCGTTTTTCCAGGACATCGTTTAATATAGTCTTTCGAGATTGATCTCACGTCTTAAGACAGTAAAGTTTTGCAGATTAGAAAATAACGAACTGGACATTTGTGTAGCATCCCGACGAAACAACCCGCAGAAAAATCGGCTTGCCGCTTCTCAGCCATGCTCGCCAATAACTATATATTTGTTCCGAGATAGGTCCACCAAGAGTAAACTCAATTTGCAGTTCCTGATAAAAAGCAGGTCCTTTTGTCACTGGCCAAGTTTATTTTACACTATGAGATCATTGATTCGAGGTACCAGATAATTCTCGGGTTTATTTCTTTCTGACTGGCAAAGAAACAAAATGAACTCGAGATTTTATGTAGTAGCACATAACTATCTACCGGTACGAGATAAATCGTAACATTATTTCTTTTTGAATGGGTGCAAAGACTTTTTGGCATGTACGTTTTACTGCTCTGTATAAATTTATTTATTTATTTGATTGGTGTTTTACGCCGTACTCAAGAATATTTCACTTATACGGCGGCGGCCAGCATTATGGTGGGTGGAAACCGGGCACAGCCCGGGGAAACCCACGACCATCCGCTGGTTGCTGAAAGACCTTCCCACTTACGGGCCCTCAGTCGGTTAGCGCGCTAGCGCAGCGTAGTGACCCAGAAGCCTCTCACCAATGCGGTCGCTGTGAGTTCAAGACCAGCTTATGCTGGCTTCCTCTCCGGCTGTACGTGGGAAGGTCTGCCAGCAACCTGCGGATGGTCGTGGGTTTCCCCCGGCCTCTGCCCGGTTTCCACCCACCATAATGCTGGCCGCCGTCGTATAAGTGAAATATTCTTGAGTACGGCGTAAAACACCAATCAAAAAAAAAAAAAAAAAATCACTTACGGGCCTCTATATGCCTCTATAAATAAATTGGGCTGAATTTGGGCCATCTGTTTCCTCGTGTTACAAAGTTCAGTCACGAGCTAATACACTTCCTGTTTATTACAAACGCTTATAGCGAGTTTTAAATCCGGTGGGTTAATACCCCATCCAACCCCAGGGCTGTGCAGTACTACCCCCCCCCCCCCCCCCACCTTAGACACTTCAAATCACGGCGTATCCACAACAAGCAGTAAAGGATGACTATTTGATTAGAAACATGACCTAAATATTTATCGTGTGGACAGGATGCTACACATGTTAATACACATAAACTGTATCCAACATACCCTCTGCTTGTCCCAAAATAACACAAGGAAATTCATCAGCTTATAGTATCGTATGTCAAACACTGGATGCCACTCGGTATAGCATTGTACATAAAATATTCATTTATTCATAGTGTGTCAAACTAAAGACCATTACATTTCACACACATCAGTTAATGAAACTACTATTTTATCTATGATGTTGAAGTGTTTATGAGTGTCTTATTCCTATTTAATGATGTGTGTGAGATATCAAAGTCATACGTTTAAAACATTTTGAAAAATTGCGAATTTAAAAGGGTTGTTGTTTTTTGGTCCTTGGCACATGCACATGTGTAGTGCAAAAAGCACCTTCAAAACAGCGCGATTCAGTGTGAGGAAAAACATATAATACAGCGCGATTCAATGTCATGAAAAGAGAACCTATCAATACAGTGCGATTAAATACCACGAAAAGAGAACGTATAATACAGAGCACTTCCATCGCGTGAAAAGAGTAGATATATTAAATCGTGATAAAAACATCTATATAATACAGCCCGATTCAAATCTGTAAAAAAGAATACGTAACACAGCGTGATTCCATCCCGTGATGTTTGTGATAGATGTCCCTCTAATTCGACGCTCAGTATGCAGCCTATGCTGACTCTTGACCGGTGAGGTTACAGGATCAACACCAGCTCTCGCTGATGTGTGTCGAATTTCCAGGTTGTGAGTTACCTTTGATGGGCGGTGGTTTTCTCCGATATATGCAAGGTTTTACTTTACGTAACCTTTGTCTACAGCACATTAGACATTCATGAGGATTTCTTGGTATACACATTAGACATTCATGTTGATTTGTATTTATACACGTTAGCCATTCATGATGATTTGCTGATATGAACAATGTTCCTGAACTTTATTTTGGACAAGGACCTGTGTCGTTCATGGTTGCTTGTTGCTGTCCTAAAAATATGATCATGATCATGTATTGGTATGCACAGTAGTCATTCATGGTGATCTGCCGGTATGCACAGTAGTCATCCATGGTGATCTGTAGGTACGCACAGTAGTCATTTATGGTGATCTGCCGGTATGCACAGTAGTCATCCATGGTGATCTGCCGGTATGCACAGTAATCATCCATGGTGATCTGTAGGTATGCACAGTAATCATTTATGGTGATCTGCCGGTATGCACAGTAGTCATCCATGGTGATCTGCCGGTATGCACAGTAGTCATCCATGGTGATCTGTAGGTATGCACAGTAGTCATTTATGGTGATCTGCCGGTATGCATAGTAGTCATCCATGGTGATCTGTAGGTATGCACAGTAGTCATCCATGGTGATCTGCCGGTATGCATAGTAGTCATTCATGGTGATCTGTAGGTATGCACAGTAGTCATCCATGGTGATCTGCCGGTATGCACAGTAGTCATCCATGGTGATCTGCCGGTATGCACAGTAGTCATCCATGGTGATCTGCCGGTATGCACAGTAGTCATCCATGGTGATCTGTAGGTATGCGCTACAAGTGGTTGTGTTGATAAGTTGACATAGATAATGAATGTAGACTGAATAGTACTTGTCACATGTCACAAAGTCTGTCAGTTACCGGGCAAAGGCCTGTCGTTTACTGCACACATGTAAACCACTACGATCATAGGCCCTATAGAACTGAAATGTACCTGAGACGGGGATTAAACATTCAGCAAAATATCTTACTTATACCTAATTTATTTCAAATTGTAAGGCAGTGCGACCATAGCTTATCGGCGATTGCTTGATTGATCGATAGTTTTTAACGATGAAGATGAAGAGTGAAGAAGTCTGTTTATTTGTTGCTTTTTTGCAGCCTGGAGTGAGAGACAGCAACAAATTAGCTGTCAGGGCAGTACATTTACGCGTGGGGTCAACATGACGAAGAAAACTTCTGTCAGAGTGAAATGAGGTCGGGGAAAAGTCCAGGGGAATCCCCTTCAGAAGAGCAACCCAAAGAGAGTATGTTAGCCACAGCGCGAATTCATCATCACCAACAAAGTGAGGTGAAATGTAAAACTGCACATGCCTACATCAAGCATAACAAAGGACAAAGTTATTAGAGTGACATTCACAGATTATTGTAACATGTGATTCTAATTAGGCCTATCAGCAGCAACATTAACATTCTATAATCCTTTTTGTGTTCAGCAGAGATTAGCAGCAATTTAGATGATAAGGATAGTGCGAATTCTTCCTTAGCCTAACTTCATGTTGTGTATAGGCCTATGTCACATACTTTATTTACTAACCTGCGGATGGTCGAGGATTTCCCCCGGGCTCTGTCCGGTTTCCTCCCACCACAATGCTAGCCGCTATAGTATAGGTCTTAGTGAAATATTGTTGAATACGACACAATACACCAATCAAATAAATAAATAAATAAATAAATAAATATTTTGTCTATTTCAATATTTCTATATTCTAAAAAATTCCTTTTCCCGCAAGTCTCTAGTTATAGGTTACTCCACTTTCAGGTTTCTGTAGATATATCTTTGAAGAGAGGATTTTCCCCACATTAAGTACGTGTGTATGCACGTGCATATTGGACATATCAGACATAGTGCCCAGGTCTGTATGTATCTACGCATACATATCTATACATATCTACTACGCAGATCTATCTATGTATATATGTCATATTGGCGAAAGGCAGTAATCTGCAGTCGACACCTTTTCACTTTTTAAAAAAAAAATTATAGAGAATATTTCATTAAATATGGTCAGCTTTATGAGAGGTGGAAAAACAAATCCCCGTAGTAAAGGTACCGGAAGAACGTTCCCTCATGCGACATATAGGTTTTCATGCACATCAAGGCGAGTTCAGCATTCGTGATCTCCAACAGATTACCACCCTAAAACAGGGTTGACTGCCATAATTTAGTACGCGATCTCAACATTTTACACGGCCATTGTGGTTCTCCATACATACGCCATGAGTCCCGGGGATGGTGATGTTAGAAACATACATACAAATATATACAAAATTTGCAGACTGTCGCTCCTAACCCTTTATGGCCAAAGGCCCAGGGAACACGGATGTAGAGGAATATACGAGCGTGAAGGCTAGTCTCGCCCTTAATGATAGTTTTGCATGTTAATTTCCTCGTAGTGTACGTGAGTGTAAAGGCAATTCAGCTTAGTATGATGACGACTGCCTAGGCGTTCAGTTGTAATTCCGCGAAGGCATGAAAAATGCACTTCTTCTTGCCTCGCTTGGCGCTCAGCATTAAGAGGTTAGAACAAGGAAACATGATGACTGGTTGGCCCGGTGTCAGCATGATGTGACTGGTGTCTTCGGCATGATACTTCAGTGGCGACAGCACGTTGGCGGCACGGACTCGCTCTGCTACAAGAAGACACAGTATATGTACACACACCTAATAACTTCTTGTCGTCAAATAACTGAATATATCTATCTACCTACTATCTATCTATCTATCTATCTGTCTGGCTGGTTGGCTGGCTGGCTATGACTAGCGGAGGTTGCGCTCTCAGAAGCCTCCATAGTTTTGGTATTAGGTGGGACAATGAATTTTGTCTCCTGCATGGAAACACAGTGGACTACAACTCATGTGTCATGGTTCAGTATAAATTGCAATCTGTGTGAAGAATTCTCCGCCCGTCCTACATTGTTCGCCTTAATAAACAAAAATTCACTTCCTGTGCTACAGACCGAGAAAATAGTGTTATTTATTTATTTGATTGGTGTTTTACGCCGTACTCAAGAATATTTCACTTATACGGCGGCGGCCAGCATTATGGTGGGTGGAAACCGGGCACAGCCCGGGGGAAACCCACGACCATCCGCAGGTTGCTGGCAGACCTTCCCACTTACGGCCGGAGAGGAAGCCAGCATAAGCTGGACTTGAACTCACAGCGACCGCATTGGTGAGAGGCTCCTGGGTCATTACGCTGCGCTAACGCGCTAACCGACTGAGCCACGGAGGCCCCTAGAAAATATTGTTTTATGATGTTCAAGAAAATGAAGACATTGCGTATGCAGATTGTAGATACGTGATATACGTATATATATATATATATATATATATATATATATATATATATATATATATGGGAGAGGAGGCGACGATGTACAAATGTACATACATATGGGAGAGTGTTGTCAAACGTTTGCCTGGAAATACCAAGAGACAAATCACTGACTTAATAAATCTCCAGAGTGACCTTAACAATACACCTTTAAGTGAGTGCAAATAAAATTATCCATGGAAAATCACGCACGCTTTTCCTTGGAAAATAAGCAGTGCCAAGTATGTCAACAAACTGTAAGACAGGAAAGGTAATTACGGTGCACAGGTAATTCCACAATATAGCGTTTGTGAATGGCCCCGCCAGAAGTAGATCTATATATTGCTGTAGAGATACAACCAGGAAGTTTGCACGGCTGCGCACAACAGTTATGACTTGCTTCCAACCCTCGAGAAACGCGATGTATATAGGCTAAAGTCCATGAGCAAGACGTTAACAATCAGTCAAAGAATTAAATAGGCTAGAACTATATATACCTACTAAAATAGAAAAGCGGGAAAGTTTGTGTAGAATGCATCCGATATGTCAGGACTGTGAATTTATAATAAATGTAAAATATAAATTAATTCTTTTGAATTAAACCCTATGAGCTCACGAGTTCTCATTTCAGTGAAAGTGTTGCAGGTGCATATTTGAGGGAGAGTATAGGCCTATAGATCGTGAAAATCCTATACATAACACAAGAAACTGATTGACAACTCCATGACACGTCTTTGTGTGTATATTCACCTTCCTTTTCCCTATATATTTAGTCCAGGTGTTTTGTGACGTCAAGAGGGGGAGGCTATGCACAGTCCGCTCCTGGTCAGTTTTCGCGGTCTAAGGTATATGTATTAAGGGTGGGCGAGGCGACGATGTAAATCGTAGTTTGTCAGAAGACAAACCTCAAGTCCTAGCAATATTTCGGGCCAAACAATGATCTTGATAACAAGGAGAACAATTGGGGTGTTGAAAACAAACACTGTCCTACAGTAACCCGTATCTGTGTAAAGTACACTGAAAAATGAGTCAGGAGTTCACCTTTCATAATAATTATTAGTAAATATTATATCTGAATGTTAGTGGAAATTATTCCTTCAACTTTAGTGGCGGTAAAAATCGCGGTTCCATATAAAAATTCTGACACAATGTATTGAAAATCTGCCTAGAAAGTGAGAAACCAAAAAAAAAAAAAAAGAACAAAAAATCCAAAAAATTCACAGACCAAATTACTACACACAATTATGAATTTACATAAAGTACTCTCCCATGATATGTATGCAATGTTGCTAAAGCCGCGTTAAAACATAATCATTCAAGGTACAAAAGTAAGTCACATTTCTATGCTAGATTCCTATATAAAGACAAAAAATGAGATGTAGCTTATCTAAAGTCCAGGTGAATTTAGAAAATACATTCTGCGGTGTTTTCTCATTACCATATACATAATCATGTTATCGAGGTGGAGGATTTTTTCTCCGAATATCCCAATATACACACAGTGAGTAAGTGCTTGGGTTTTAACGTCTCGTTAATTTTTCAGTCGTATGACGACGAAGGAATCCTTAGAGTGCATGCAATATGCCTCCTTGTTGAAGGACGGATTTCCACCACTCTTTTATCTAGTGCTGCTTCACTGAGACGCCTTATCGAAGGCAAGTAAGCCACACTGCCCGAGCCATTATACTGATATGGGTCAACCAGTTGTTGCACTATCCCCTTCATGCTGAACGCCAAGCGAGGAAGTAACAACTTCCTCTTTTAAGATCAGGTGTGACTCGACCCAGGATTGACCCTGATCGACTCACTTTTCTTCGCTTAACAAAACAAGAAAAGGTCAGCTTATTCTGTCCCGGTTTTTGACAAATTTACCGCACGCACTCAGCAACAAGATCACGAGAGTCCAGATTAGCTTTTAGCGAGAAGTTTTTGTTACATGCTCTTGTGTTTTCCTTTTTTTTTTGACACATTTGCTCGACTCCGCCCAAGTTTAAATTGGAAGTACCTCATCACCATATATGCACCAGCATATAAACTATACATTTGGAATCCCGGAATCCATGGCGAAGACACCAGATCTGACACCCCACCCATGCATGCAGTCACATTATACTGACACCAACCAGTCCTGTTTTCTTGCCCTAACATCTCAATGCCAAGATAGGCAGCAACACGTACCATTTTTAAAGTCTTTGGCACCTGTACATGACCCGAAACCAGGTCTCCCGACTTCGAGGCAGACGCTTTAACCATGAGGCCACCAAAGTGGTCAATAAGAAAGTAGTTAACCCCAAAATGAACCTGCACGCCAAGTTTAGAAAACATGTGTTAAACACGATATGGCCTGTGATTCAGTCCGTCGCCATAATATGGACACGAGGCATTTTATGAATATATGTATTTGGACCCAGTTCACCTCTGTACGATCCTACATGCAGATGTTAGTACCAAATATGAAATCTTTCTCTGAAGCGGTTTGACTTCTATTGCGATCAGGTCGTTCACAGACAAACGGACGGGCACTGGGGCGAAATAAATATCCCTTCCTCATGTTGACCTATTAGTGCTATATAGTCCTTGGGAAAATGACTTCCATCCACGGGACAGTCTGACCCATGAAACCACAGCACCCGTCAAACTGGCCTACATGCAGTTGACAAATCCACAAAAGATCTACTGCCTAAAAATCTAAATCTTCGTTTTTTTCGACCTAAAGCCTATACCATTTAAATAGTGTTCGAAGTACCTCCCGGTATATTTGCACATTAACATATCAAGTTTCATATGTGGGATATTTATTTATTTGATTAGTGCTTAAGGTTATGCTCATGGACTTTTCACTTACATAATGGCAATCAATTATTATGTGGAGAAAAGCAACATGCCCGGCGCAAACCACTGATCTTTGGTTACCAAAGTTAATGACGAATTTTTCAAAGGTGACGTACAGATCTGCACAATGTAAAAGTGGAAGACGACTGGCTTTCAAGCAACTTTATAGATTATGTGCCCACACGAGATTCGTCGGCCGCTTGTTGTCATCAACGCCTCACAAATAGTGAGAGCGGGCGAATATACGAACCCCTTGTCCAAGGCCGGACTTGAACCCCCACCGCAATTGTGTATATGGAGAACAACAACTACAATTTGCACGATATCCATGTATCTAACCTCATTAGATTATTCGCCTCAACTTCCACAAAATGCCGCAGAAAGAAAACGCATATATATTGTCATTTATTTGCGTAGTGATTTACACCTTCTTGCATGGGCATAATACGACGCCGGTCAAAATTTTTATGGCTTGAAGAAAACGGAAAGATATTTATAGGTGTCAGTTTCTCTCGACCTAACGAAATGCACTGAAATTTTAGATTTTACTGTGGCCTTTTCTGACCATGCCAACGTTTCACAAAGCCCACAAAGCTACGTCAACATAACGTCAACCCATACCATGGCGACGTAATCTCTACAGATAGGGACCAGTGACGCCACATCCGGTTTTTGCAACTAAAAACACACATAGGTTTCATCATTCAAAATGCATATACATATAGATCTGTGTATGCATTCACTGAATGGACTTTGAAAGCAACTGTTTTAAGTCAAATATGTGGTTGTGACGTCACTGATACCCTCTGGATACCAACGGATGGCTGCAGAATCCTATGTTTTGAAGCATTTCACTTCGTTAGAAAAATTCTAAAAATTATGATATATATACACAAGTACAGTGGTTTCTTTGTCTTTAGTGAACTATCCCACCTATGATAAGTAGGCTGCACCATGTTGGAGAAAGACACTTCAGCTGACGTAAGGTTCGTGGTTGCGCAGACGATCACACCAGCCTCGTCCATCGCTTTATATTGTCACCGAGGCCACACAACTGTGCAATCAGGGGAATCTAAGAATTTACTGTCCAATGCCAGCGTTGAACCCACATTACCGATTTCCCAGCAATCAAAAAAACATGCACGAATATTAAACACGACCCCTACCCTGCTTACAAAACAACAAAATTAATAACAAAAGAAACTTTCACTTAAAATCAATGTATATCGTCACCTGTAATGCTCAAATCTCAAAGTATAGTACACAGCTAGTTGGGACAAATATGCCCGGATATAGTTCATGCTGAATCCCATTCTTCTAGAACAAGACTCCGACAATACAGACTCAAGCATAGTTATCAGATCAAACTATTTACAAAGTCACATGTACATAGAGTATAGCAATACACTGAATATTCCAGCCACCTCTCTCGTGTTCCTGCTCAAACACACATCTCATTCACACAGACAAAAATAAACACCCTTCATGTATTCAATGGAGTCAAATTTAAACCGTGTATCAAATCATTCTAACCAGATAAGCGAAACAATCAAGCCTGAAAAAAAAAAACATACTATGTCTGCCATGCAAAGTCATCAAACAGCATGTTCTTACACTGACATTTCAGGCCACCGGGTTTCTCCCATTAAAAACGATACATAATACACAAAGTTTAAATTGCAAAAACATGAAAATTTACATCACTATACTTCTTCTGTAGACATTGTATGTCAAATATAAACTAGTGGTGTATATATGGTTCTAAATTGACAAACAAAAATGCTTCTATCGCAGTCTATCATGGGTGTTCATAAATTTCCCACACACAGACCACACATTGTTGAAAAGCCTACAAGCATGGGGCTTTCTTAGTAGTCCCCATGCTCTTAACATATGAAAACAAAAGTGGTTAACCACTGCTCCTAAATGTACATGCAATAGTGATGTAACATGCCTGTGAAGCTTTTGCGGAAGCTGAAGTATCTCACAACCTACACAGACAGGATGTGATTACACTCATTTACTTCCACGTAGTATATTGTTTTAAAACGAAAGCTACACATACACCATGATTCATACTTCATCCCAACTGCATTGCACACTGGGATATCCAGTATGAATAGGCAAGAAATATGCAAAGCACTATGTGGTAATGGGCAAATCCATAAAGGGTATAAAATGCAGCACTTATTTATCAGCAGATAATTACTAACATTTACAGGAATACTGTACAAAATAGCTCACTAAACCTTCCCTCAAAATGGAATGAGAGACAAAACCAGCGTCATGTAACTGAAGATGAGTGGAATCCCTAACTTCTTCATTTAACAGCACTAATTGTTTTTTCATAAAAACTAATATTCTAAACACAGCATAATAATAATACACACTCACACCTCTACATATATATAATATATATATATATATATATATATATATATATATATATATATATATATATATATATATTTATATACAGAGGTATATTTTGAGAGAAAACAAGCCTTCTTTTTATATGAAACAAAAAAGAATACGCACTAATAGCATATTTACTAGTTTGGTTTTTGTAGAATGAAGACAGCACATGTACCAAAAGTGATTTATATATCACAGTGAAAATAAATTAATCAAGCACATTTGTTCAAAACATGAATTATACATATCAACATATAAACAAGAAAAAAACAACAAATTGAAATAATTTCATATTTTTGTGAATCACGCAATCACAGTAGTTGTGGTAAATGATGGAAGACCCTTGTACAGGGTAATAACACTGGCCAGTTGTACAGGTCAAAGGTTATTCAGCTTACTTACTGACTGAATAAGCTTACTTATTCAGTTTACTACGAAAGAAATTGTCAGGTTGTCAGAGGAGCTATGTTGACATTTATCATGTCACAAGGTTTGTCAGATAAGACAAACATACATGTACAACATATACTCAAAATATTCCATATAGGGTTAAAAATGACAGTTAAACTGAAACCAGCTGGAAAAAAAAAAAAGACATTCACTTATGGGAAATGAGAAAACACCCACTGAACACATACTCGATAACTGACTTATGTAATATAAATGTAACTGTTACAATAGTAAAAAGAAAACCAGTGGTATATGTGCAATTAATCTGATATGTATGAGATCAAAAGTCAGTCTTATGGGCCCCACAGCTCACTTGTGCACAGGATGAAGACAAATACTAGTCATTGTTAAACTATCTATGTGTATGTCAGAACAAAATGCACAGCAACAGCACCACTTTGAACTTTTCACCCAGGAGAGATGATAGGCCTCCTGGAATGGGTTATTACCTTCCCTTTGTTAGGAAACATAGTTTCTCGGAAGCTCTACCATTTCTTGGAAATGGCTCTAGTAATAGCTCAAACAAAAAGGGAGATTGCAAGTGCAATACTGACAGGCTATCACAAAAGCAAATGCCATTATTATACTACTACTTCAGAGAAAAGATAACCGATAAACAGAGCCTGATTAATCATACAGTAGTCAGCAAAATCAGCTTTCCAATAAGGCTAGTTTTGTATATAAGTAAAATTTACTCATCACTTCCATTCAAAACCATGTAATACACAATACTTCAGAACATGCCATACATCTGTGGACGATGAATTCTGGCCTGCTGAAGAGAGGGTCCTGGCCTAGCACTGTGGAAAATTAACATTATCAAATATTCACAAACACATGTAAGTCAGACAAATTCCCACCTGTAACCATATCAGTGAATAGCAGTATTTATGCGAGTACAGAGTCAAACAGTACTTCACGTCTATCAATCAACATGTCAGTCAATTGGTATCTTTTTCTTTTATCTGGGTTATAAAACAGAATTTCACATGAGAGCTAACATGTGCATGAGAGCACAGGAGTAACTGCACATCACAAAACTTAGCGCTTAAATGTGAAACTGTCTCCAGAGAATGCATTATTTTCCATGGAATACATGCTTTCCCTCAAGACCTGAAAATGTCAGTATTTTCATTAGAGCGTATTAAAGTGGCACAGGTACATGGAGGTATTTACATCAATGTGTTCAAGATATTCACAGCACTTTTACCCAAGTATTTAGATTAGAAGACACAGGTACACATATCAGAAGACACATATTCACATCAAAAGACACATATTCACATCAAAAGACGCAGGTATTCACATTAGAAGACACCTGAAGGTATTCACAACAAAAGACACAAGAAGGTATTCACATCAGAAGACGCGTATTTACTTGTATATAGAGGACTTTTCTTTTACTATCAGAAGACACACATTGACATCTGACTGCCCACATTTTCACAACAGAGAACAGCCACAAGTGATTCCAATTCAAACTATTCATACATGTACATCATAATACAGTATGCACAAATGACCTTAAAAGCATAAGTACATTAATTACAAACAAAGTGACTTGTGGAAGAATGCTTGAGATGAGCGATCCATTACCGACAGCTGTAACCAATCAATCAATCAATC
Organism: Liolophura sinensis; assembly: GCF_032854445.1. Classification (NCBI taxonomy): domain Eukaryota; kingdom Metazoa; phylum Mollusca; class Polyplacophora; order Chitonida; family Chitonidae; genus Liolophura; species Liolophura sinensis. The sequence continues at coordinate 49,745,604 of NC_088300.1, forward strand.
TCCTAACCCCCATAAAAAGTCCATCAAATTTGTTCACTTCCTTTTTTGCACATGAACTTTCCAGGCTTTGAATCCGGTGTATTTTGGTCAATGTTTGGCCATTTTCTTGATACGGTCTAATCTCTTCTTCAACTCCAGCATGTTGGCAGAAGTCATTCCCACACTCTCCCCAGTCCCCTCACTCTCTTCAGTTTTGGGCTCAGACACTTCTATGGAAGTCTAAAAACCAACAAACATATTGTTTGATTATTTATGTACATAATACAAGTTATTTATCTTATATGCAAAGGTAAATATTTCTCAGCTAAAGTTGCCAATGCAAAATTCTTTCTCCTGAACATAAACATTACGGCATGAAGATTTATAACAACGGTCTGTAAAAACTCATGTGACTGTCATGCAGCTAACTTTTTTTCTAATTGTAGTTAGTGAACTTCATGTACCTTGAACAGTTATTCTTGTTATTAAAAAAATATGTGAACAAAAATTCAGCAATAAGCCTTGTTGCTAAAATATCAAACATCGTCAAGCTGTCAGAAGTTCTTTTTTATCTGGAAACATAACTCCACAATTTTTATTATCTCTTCTTCCTTTGCTCATTTACTTTGTCAATAAAAAAAAAATGTTGGATGTGAAAAAAGGAATATTTACATATAAACATCTAAAGGAATTTACATGTATCTTTTAAATAAATAACAACAAAATGAAACATCTAGAAGGTAACCTAACCTGTTCAATGAGATACATGCCACTTAAGTTAAAAAAACATATATTTGTCATTTACACAGATAGTTAGGCTTTGTATGTAAGTATTATTTACAATCATTTCGTGAGCAGATGATTAGCTGTTTACTCATCACCTTTTACCTAGATGTTTAGGTGTATTTAACCATTACATTTTAACAAGATGTGTAGGCGTGTTCAGCCATCAGTAACTTTCTATGATGACATCACCATATGTACCCCCATTGGTTGTAAATCTCCACTGCATTGTGAGAAACCAAATGTGGTGAGGTAAAAATTGTCACATGTGACATTTGAATTTCTTTGGCTATGCCAGGTTATGATATGATACAAATCAAGTGCAGTGTTCTATATTGTCACACAAATAATTAAAAAAAAAAAAAACAAGCGAACAGCATATTTATATCCCACAATAAACATGCAAAACTTAAGAATGAATACAGTGGGTTTAAAGAAGCCTGACAACGAATCAAACAGTAATTATCAACAACAGGCATGATGTACTACCTGACTTGAATAAACATCCAAACCATTTTAAATAGAAGCCAATCAATTTTGACAAGTGATGCCGTTGTGGGCTCATTCTGGTAAAGGGTAATTCTCACCTCAGCCAACAGGACCATGACAGCAGGCTACAATCCAGCTATCACGGGTTTGATTGTAACTGAAAAGTCACCAGCTTCACCAGGTACAAGGCTAGTGATTTAAACAGGGTATTCATGTCTCGTCACCCAAAGACCACCACAGAATAATTGAAAAATTCTTCAGCACATTGTAAAACACACAATTCATATAGGTCTGAACTTGTATGTAAAACAATCCACCCAAAACTTTCACTGCGTGATTTAAGGTAAGCCTGTCCCGTAACCAATACTTACCAAGCTCTGTATAGGGCTAATCTTCGTAGGTATGCTGGGTGAGGAGTCAGAAGGTTCATTGTTTTCTTGCTGCTATGTTAATGTAAAGTAAGGAAACAAAAAAAAAAAAGAGAGAAAAAAATAGCAGACACATACTTAAAACAAAACACAATGAAAACAATCAAAGGAATAGAGATACAAACAGGCAAACTCTTAAGCATTCATTGAGGCTGTAGTTCTGATGGGTACACTTATTAAGTACATACAGTCAGAGACATAATCCAGTGATTACCAAGTAGTCAGAAAAAGCCAGACGTATAAACCACAGGGGAGGTTTTGTTCCAAGCAGAGATCACACATATCAGACAGCATGCCAGTTGAGGAGGGTAGCCACACAGCTCTCTTACCACATCTCCTAATCAAGCTGTTACAACACACACATGCATCCTGTCAGCTTATTGTTTTTGTCAAGGTTTCAAAAACTCTATTGGGAAACTCCATGGCTCAGTTGGTTAGCGTGCTAGCGCAGTGTAATGACCCAGTAGCCTCTCACCAATGCGGTCGTTGTGAGTTCAAGTCCAGCTCATGTTGATTTTGCCTACGGCCATACATGGAAAGGTCTGGCAAAAACCTGCAGATGGTTGTGGGTTTCCCCCTGGGCTCTGCCCGGTTTCCACCTACCATAATGTTGGCTGTCGTCGTTTAAATGAAATATTCTTGAGTACGGTGTAAAACACCAATCAAATAAATAAATATATAAAGCCTCTATCAAACAAATCTGTTAATATTAGTACAAACTGTATCTGATGTACATATAAATGGGCCAGTGATGGCCTTTTACCAGGTCATTATTAAAAGAAATGTTTATTTGGTGTACTGTACCCAACAATGTCTCCAAAAAGAATTCCCTACCAACTGACCTTACTTCTGATTCCAGTCACTATGAGTTAAAGTCCACCTCATGCTTGCTTCCTATCTGCATGTACATAACAAAGTCTGACAGCCAACTGTGGATGGTTGTGAACATTTCTCCCACTATAACACTGGCTGCCATCGTATGAGTGAAATATCTTTCAGTATGCCATAAGACACCAATCAAATAAATATTTCTGCTGATTTAGTTGGGCGATGCCAAGATACATTTTAGGTATGACCCCAGTCACACAAAAACAGCATTCTGTAATAACAGCAAATGACAAGCCTCAACTATGTTCATACTATGTGGTCAGCCATTAGAGCATAAAAGGCTTCATGTCAGATCCAGATTTTGCCTGATTTTTTTTTGAATTTGGTACTTATTCTATCAGTAAATAAAACATGAAAGTATGAAACAGAAGAGACTTACAAAGACATTAGTGATCTGAGATTGCCAAATTTCCCTACTGACTACAATCACAGTTTTGCCTCCATACAGTGTTCCAACATAAATAATAAGCTTGCATACACGTATCAAAAATCTGTATGACTATTGTCCAACTAATAACAGATTAGATCAGGGCGCATTTTGTCATTCCATTACAACAGATTATAAATAGTTTGCTACCTTACAAGGACAACAAGCTGGCTTGAGCAAATATCAAACCGGTGACAGACTCATCTGCACGGGAACACTTTCATGATGTCAAGTCACGTAATTTACACCCATTCAGCGAGACTTGTTTGCCTCGGCACTTGAAATTCTCAGCTTACAAATCTAGCCCTAAAAATGCGCCCTTCCAGGCCACTGGAATGTACATGTAAAGTCTCCTGATCTTCTGTTCTAAACCTAAATTCACCGACTCCACAAAAATTTAATTTCCAAAAGACGATTTTAATTACAAAAGAAAGGACTAACAGAGGCTGTTAAATTAAATTCAGAGCTTGTTTATAATTGAACTGGAGTGGCAAAATATACCAGACAAGAGGAAGCTTCTTCAAACACTTGTGATTGTGTGGTCTGTAGTGTACCAGGGCGTAGATTGATAAACTTGAAGGCGACATACCACCATTAATACATTAGTAAAAAGGCTGAATAATTAGATTAGTGTGCATTTGAATTTTAACAGAACTATACTGAAGATAATTAAAAGGAAATATTTTAATTTAATATTGCCTATGTATGGCCTTGGTTTGTCAGCCACAACAGACATAACTGTCCTCTCTCCCCCAAGTCAAGAAAAGCTTCTCACTTCTATGAGAATAAATGAGCCATTATGAGCTCTTCAACACAATACAATATGTAAACAAGTCTGCATTCTCTGATACACTATACATCTTTGATATAGTTATACAGGAGGTATGGGGGAGGGGGAGGTATAAATTCATATAATCAGGCTGGCTTAAATTGCCTAAAATTAAAATCTGAGGTTTAATCAGATTTGAGATTTGTTTCATTCTTCTCATTGCAGCTATCAGGAATGCAGGTGTGATTCTGTTCTCTTTGCTAACCTTGAACTCAATTTTCTCAAATGTGCTGTCCTCCACATGCCAAAGTGGTAGGCTTCAAAGACATGATTCGTTTAATCCTGAAGTAATTATGATGTCATATTATTCGTGAAAAATAAAAACCATTTTGGCATGAACATGACAGGCAAATTGACAGCTAGCTTAAATTCCCTGATTGTCATTTTTCGAATTTAGTTGACTGCAGTGGACATCATCCAGACCAAAAAAAAAAAATGTTAACGTTTGAAATAAAACCAAGACTGGTTACGGAATTGGTGCTTGGAAATCTTTAATTATTCTATTATAAAGTAACTACTCTGGGATACTTAATTTTGTCCAGGCACCACTGAAAAATGTTGGCTTGTGAGGTTCGAATGCTGTCTGAGTGGATGCGTTAGTTGCATTTGTGATAACTGGGACAGTATGTTCTTTATTACCCGCAGACAATGGGGCGATACGAATATACAATTACTTGAAGATCACAATACCTGTTTTTGATGTGCACAGCTTTGATAACTATGAGGACTACGCAGGCAAATAGGACTGAGTTCCATGTTAACAGTGATTGTAACAATTTAGACAGGTGGAAGTCACAAACATGGCCAAACCGATCTGAGCTGAGCTACTGACCAGACTGAGGGTTTTCAGTCGCAGGCCATTAGCTCACTACTAACACACTTCTAGCAGCCCTCCAGCTTCAGAACAGTACAGTTTTTGTTTCAAAAACTACTCCCTAATTAAATGTGTTACAAGCCATGTCCTCAGTAAAGTGGCACGTACACAAAAAAAATACTGAGCCATGCTTGACAAGGTAACACATTTCACCAGGCACAGGTTTGCATCTACTGCTATCAGACTTCTGGTGTAATTATGGAAGCATACAGGAATCATCATGCTCCCAACACCGTCTCTGCTCATACAAACTCACCTCCGAAGCCTTGTCCAGCCCAGATCTGGCTCGCAGAGCGCGCAATTTCTCACGGTAATACATCCCTGTGTCATCATCCTCAGCAGTCACTGTTGAGCCAATCACAGAGTTGGAATCTCCCAAGACGTTCCCTGGAGGCAGAAATGCACTTAAACAAACCAGACACCAGGCATACATTTCGTGTGCATAGGGCACAATTTCGCGTTGTAATTATATCGACAGAGGCACACCAATAAAAGTTACATTACAGTGATGCATGCTTACATAAATGAACTATTTTGAAAGAAGCAATCAACTCCAGTTCAGCTAAGCCATGGCAAATTTTAATAAACAGGATCATTATAATAAAATTCTCTTGAAGGTGAAAAACTATAGATATGGTAGAAACATTCCTCAGCTGAATACAACATGTATACACAGCTTCAGAGTACATAAACATTCACCTAAAAAACATTACCATACACAAAAACAGATGTAAAGGTCAGAAATTTTTTTAATGTACGATAATTAACACATCTATGCAAATCCCAAGCTCAGTACATGCATTACTTTTAACAATAAGACCATTGATATCACCTTAACTCTGGTTGGATATTGACGCTCATAGTCTGACATAAAGCTATGCCTGTGATTTGAACAGGTGAGCTAAAAATAGTTTTGAAGCATCCACCAACTACCTGGGTGATGTTTGCCCTCTCTCTCCTGCTCTATAGCCTTCAGGCCTCTCTCCACATAATGCTGGAAATACTGTGAAGACTTCTTAAGAAAAGGGTCAAGGTCAGCCTCTGGGTGTTTCTTCTTGAAGTCATAAAGTGCATTGAGTCCCTGACATGGATCAGACAATACATGTAGTTATTTTTTTTCCGTCAACTTAATCTTAAATTTATATTTCTTTATGATTATTCCACGATCTGTAATATTCTTAAACCAATGGAAAATATGGCAACACATATGACCCAAGTTTGGTAGATTGTATCATATTCAGGGTATTCCACCACAACCAACCCCCTACACAGACTGAACATATAATATTGAGAGTCCGATTTAATACGACAGATATATGTATATTATGTTATTACTGGAATAAATGAGCCTTTATACCATTTGCATTTATTTACTTTATTGGTATTTTACGTCGCTTTCAAGAACATTTCACTTATACAATGACAGACAGCATTATGATGACAGCAAACTCAACAGAGCCTGCAGGAAACCCCCAACCATCCCACTTAGGATCGGATATTCCATTTATAAGAATTGTTCTCATTCACGGCAACACAAAACTGAGTTGTTAAGTAAACACAGCCTGCGTCACCATTTCCGCTCTATGATATCTTACCTCTTTGCATTTCTCCTTTGACCCAATTTTTCTAAAGATTTCCACCAGAATTTCATGTGTACTCTTTGAAAGTCTTCTTGAACTCTTTCCCTGAAATCAAACATTAACTACCAGTAAATCTACCTACATACAAATTATTCATGCTTTCATGAGTTCCAAGTATATATTCATTTATCTGAATTGCTTTTTAGGCCGTACTCAATAATATGCAAATACTCCACTATGAAATATCCTTAACCTTTTCTCCTACCCCAGCCTAGCACTGGACAAGGAGAGCACTTGATCAGTGAAAGAGCAATCATTGGTGTGCCTCACCTCTTTGGACGATGACTTGTTCTCCACAGAACCATTCACAAGCTCCTTCTTGGAGTTGTAGGAGGATGGACGGGCATCATCTTTGTTAGCCAGGCTGTTGATGTAAGCGATCACCTCAGAGTCGCTCTGCTCTATCAGACTAGTGTGGCTCAACAGCTGACAACAACAGAAAACAAATCATACATGCATTATCAAAAGTCATAATAAATTACTGTAAAATGACCCAAAATTTTGCCCATGACGAAACTGCTCATTCTGAGAACTTTTGTTCTGAGGTTTTACTCAGGAAAATAAGATGATATCTTACTGGGAAAAAATGTAAGTTCAGCTCCTAAAGAAATATTTTATGATACTTATGTGCCCATTACACTGATTGGGTGAAATATTAGGTAATCTAAAAATCGTTTAATGTGGATAATACATTAAACTCAGTTATGACACAGTTATACTCAGGATTTTACAAATTAAACTGCACTGACAGTATTTACAATACCAAAATAACATTAGGTGATGAAACTTAAGACAAGTAGGATGCATATTTTTTGTTTTATACCTCAGGGCGGCATGTGGTAATGTAACTTTTGCCACTCCCTGAGTCAATGACTAACATCCTGGTCGGCCTATCCCTAGACAACTTTTGACGTCTCAAGTTACATCGTCAAATTGAAAACATAAAAAACTTTCATTTATAAACTGAGACTTGACTGTGTTAATGGCTGGTATTAACTTTATTTAAGAAAAACAAAACACAGATGCAGTCTGTGTCATGAATGTTTTTTTAAGATTTCTTTGTCAAGCCTAAAGACTGAAGTGCTCTTACCTTACTGCCCACGAGTTTGTAGGCCGTATAGATGATAGTTTTGACTGTCCTGTATGGTATATCAGATGATCTTTCTCGCCAGTAGCTAGACGGGTAGGCTTTGAGGAAGGTATGAGCATCCAGTAACAAACGATCCAGGTTAATCTCCGCAATAAACTCTGGCATCATTTTTATCGCTTTCCATAAACACTGGAAAAAATGAAGAATCTTATCAATATCAAACACAGAAATACAACATACAAGAGGATAAAACATCTTTTTTCATCTATGCTGTTAATGACCTTGACTTGTTAAGACAGATAACTTGTTCTAAAGAAAGATATAAATTAAACTGAAAGTGAGTTAAGAACTGGGGATAAATTTCTCCAACATCACAATTATTTGAGTTGCAGTTAGGTCAAGCTAACAACACTGAGAATGACAAGGGCAATATTTCCAATAAAAGACTATGTTACTGGTTTACCACTGACTTAATCTTTGGATGACCTCAGCAGGTATGTAAACAATAGCTAACACAGACACTTATCATATATCACTTATACAGCATCAGCCAGCATTATGGTCCGAGGGGAACAGACAGAACTTAGTGGAAACCCACAACCACCAGAAGGTTGCTGGAACACTTTCTCATGTAAGACTGGAGAGGAAGCCAGCATGACTTGGACTTGAATTCAAACAACGGCAATGGAGATAGGCTATTGAGTCATTGTGCTGTGCTCGCACGCTAACAACTCACCCTAGTTATAATATCTATGAACTTAACGGAACAGGTCTCGCTCGCCAGACACTCGTGTAGAAGTTTTATCACAGCTCTGAAAGCACAAGAATCATATTAAGTTCTATTAGAATAAAGCCAAGTCAGTTTTAGCTGGTTTACACCATAAGAATGAACGTACAATATATATGAGAAGAGAAATGAAGAATGTTAAAAAAATCAGGTTCCACGTAATCGGTAAGTCACACTGCATCCTGCGTACCCTTAATATCTATCATTAAATCATAAATCATTGCAAAATCACAGATAAAAAAAAAAGCTGCATGCTATCTGTCCCTTCGTAAAAAAAAATGGGGAGGGAGGTGGGGAGAGGGTACGCAATCATATGTCACAGTACGGTCCCAACCTGACACCACACAAGTGAATAGTGTAGAACATTAGCTTGTATAGAGCGGTTTTTAATTTTTAGGCATCATTATTCACAGATTTGTTTATTTGATTGCTTAAAGTCACACTTAAGTTTTTTTTCCTAAATGGATAGCAGTCAGTTTTATGGGTTGATGAACTTGGGTGCCCTGGGTAACCATTGATTGGCAAGTTACTGACAAATATTCCTACATGCGACTTACAAAATATGCACGCTACATTGGTGAAAGAATGTTAGACTGCACAAATGGTCACAAGAGCTTTGTTGACTGCTTGAATTGCCTACAATCTTAATGATTGTCACATTGACATTCCTGATCACTTGACATACACATGACGTACCCTATGATTGTGGTAGGATCAACTTTGCCCACCATCTTGATGATTGTCACATTGATATTCCTGATCACTTGACATACACATGACTTACCCTATGATTGTGGTAGGATCAACTTTGCCCACCATCTTGATGATTGTCACATTGACAGTCCTGATCACCTGACATACACATGACTTACCCTATGATTGTGGTAGGATCAACTTTGCCCACCATCTTGATGATTGTCACACTGACATTCCTGATCACTTGACATACACATGACTTACCCAATGATTGTGGTAGGATCAACTTTGCCCACCATCTTGATGATTGTCACATTGTCAGTCCTGATCACTTGACATACACATGACTTACCCTATGATTGTGGTAGGATCAACTTTGCCCACCGTCTTGATGACTGTCACACTGACAGCCCTGATCACTTGACATACACATGACTTACCCTATGATTGTGGTAGGATCAACTTTGCCCACCGTCTTGATGACTGTCACATTGACAGTCCTGATCACTTGACATACACATGACTTACCCTATGATTGTGGTAGGATCAGCTTTGCCCACCATCTTGATGATTGTCACACTGACAGTCCTGATCACCTGACATACACATGACTTACCCAATGATTGTGGTAGGAGCAGCTTTGCCCACCGTCTTGATGACTGTCACACTGACAGTCCTGATCACTTGACATACACATGACTTACCCAATGATTGTGGTAGGATCAACTTTGCCCACCATCTTGATGACTGTCACATTGACAGCCCTGATCACTTGACATACACATAACTTACCCTAATGATTGTGGTAGGATCAGCTTTGCCCACCATCTTGATGATTGTCACATTGACAGTCCTGATCACTTGACATACACATGACTTACCCAATGATTGTGGTAGGAGCAGCTTTGCCCACTGTCTTGATGACTGTCACACTGACAGCCCTGATCACTTGACATACACATAACTTACCCTATGATTGTGGTAGGAGCAGCTTTGCCCACTGTCTTGATGACTGTCACACTGACAGCCCTGATCACTTGACATACACATAACTTACCCTATGATTGTGGTAGGATCAGCTTTGCCCACCATCTTGATGATTGTCACATTGACAGTCCTGATCACCTGTGTACCATCAGTCAGATCCTCTAATCTGGAGTCGAGTAGGTTGAGCACTAAGTTACTTAACAGGTCTTTGAGGATGTCCTTCGAAGCTTGTCTTGCTAGATTCTTGTGTTGAAAGACCTTATGAACAAAATAATAATGGAAACTTACTCAAATAAATAAATGATTTTTTGCAGTAATAATTTTTGAGTGCAGGTGAGTTGTATCACTTCAACTCAATTACTTGGCAGCAGCATATGTATGTGGCTTGCTCATTTGCCTCCAATATCTTAAATGGGACTCTAAACACTGTCATGTTACATTTGCCTCCTCACCTATTTATTTACTTGTTATTTTGTTTATGAACATAATAGGTCATGCTCATCTACCACTGTGGACAATTATTTATGTATTTGGTGTTTAACAATGTACTCCCAAATTTTTTTTTACTTCTTTGGTGCCATCAGTCTTACAGGTAGAAGAAAGATGTCTAGAGTAAGCCACTGCTATATGTCAAGGCTATATGTATATGTCACAGCAAAAACAGTGAAACCGGAATGGACCATGGGTCACATTCATGAGTCAAAATCCTGGAAGTTGCTGCGAGACAGCAAAGCCAGACTGGGTTAATATAACAGACAAAAATTATGAGTGTTAAATCAATCAAATTTTTCAAAATTTGTGCATCTAACTTTTTGTAAACATGTGTGTATGCATGATGGACTCAAGGAAAACTGTCCTTCCTCAGGAAATGCAGTATTACTTTATTATTATTGTGTACGAGGGTTGTGGTGGTTTGTTGAATGGGTTAGACTGCAGTAACTTACGTCTAGAACAGTTCCCAGCAGGCAGCGGTAGAGTTTCATCACATCCTCCTTGAGTGTCATCTCGTCAGCCATGTGTTTGGAGTAAACCATCTTGAGCTGCATGGATAACGTCAGCAACAGTTTGTCTATGTGGTTCACCATCAGCTCTCGTTTCTCCTTGTCCTTTAACACTTCATCTATCTGAAAAGTGAAAAATATTGAATTCTAGTGAGTTGATAATCTGGTGGTCACTCATTATGGAGCAAAGTCATCTATCTAGAACCACAACTTGTCTGTAACAAAACCATCACTAACCTTTTACAACACCATCAATCTTGCTAATCCTACAAAATCCCTTTTCATTTCCAAAACCATCATTAACCTGGTATAAAGCCATCACCATCACAAATCCATTATAAAACCATCACAAGTCTGTTATAAAACCATCATTTATGTACAAAGCAGTTTAACTTTATAAAAGCCAAATTGGTTCTCATCACTTTTAAAGTTATTTTGTGTGAACATCAGTCATAAAAACCACACTCAACAGATTACCTGTGCCAGGGCTTGTATTGATGACATATTGTCTGTACTAGCAATCTGTGAAATCACTAGACCAATGGCTGAGGCAGCATCATTTGAAACTCCCAGAGCTGCATTTGTAGATGGTGAACAAGGTCGGGGTCTGAACCAAACAAAATCAGATCATAGAGATAAACATGCAAGGTTCATGAACACTGAATACAAATCATGGCCAATACAAAATCATGGCCAATACAAAATCATGTTACACATAAAAGCAGATCATGACATTTTATGGTCAAGTTAGCACAGTGACATGTGAAGAACAAACCATGACATCCCTTGACTATCATGAAAAGTGAGGAGTTTCATCAACCATTTTCCTTAATTAACCAATAACATTTTTCATCCACACCAACAAACAACAAATGGTGCACTCTCCTATCACACTGTGGACAGTACAATGTAAAGCACTTACAATAATGTACTGTATTTCGCCTCAAGTTTGGCCTGTAATAATGCACTTTCAGAAACAAAATGGGCCTTAAAGTGATACATTTGATGCCAACACTTGAATTTTTCTGAAATTAATCAAACTTCACCAAAAAAAACTGTTCAGACGACCTAGAAAGTCGATGAACCAATCAGAATGCAGAAAGAAAAGGGTCATTTGAAAAAAACTGAACATCAGACAAAACAAAGTGTTCTTTCATTCAGATAAATACTGTCTTTCAGTTGAGTATAATGGTACATTGCCTGATTAATACATACTATAGTTTCACAGAGTGAGGCCAAGTCGAGACAAACCTGTTTGTTTTTGGCAGTTCAACATCTTCTTGTAAAATATCGGTAACATCGTCGAGGTCCACTAGATTCACCTCCACTGCCTGAAAGTCCCCCTCCTCCACCTCCAGACAAAACTGCCCCTTCCTGACATTCTGACTGGAGGCTGACTTTGGGATTCGGGCCATCACACTGAAACAGCAAAATCCACATCTATGTTATCAACATAACTGCCTTGTTCCCTTGGGATTTGACATTACTTTTGACATTATTCCCATTACATAACTGCTTCTCCTTCTAGTGGTTCAGTTTCAATGCTGACACATAGTGCTGCTTCACTGAACCAGGATCACAATTTCAGTATCTATCCTTAAAAGAAAAGACAACACTAGGCCAAATGTATTATAAGCATTGACAAAGTATCCAAAACAGAATCTAAATTTTAAAAAGCATACCTTTTCATTTAAATAATCTGTGCACAAAATTAAGCTAAGGTACAGTACAAACGTCTTTACTTATCCAAACTACATAGCACATTTCTTCATTTCCCTAACTTTAATCAAGGTCGGTCGCACTACGTGAAAGCATACCAGAGAAGAAAGTGGTCCTGCATGCACATGAATTGTTTTCTCATTTGAACTACTTCTTCAAGAAACACCGCACTATCATTTATATATGACAACAGATATAATGTACAAAGCAATTGTTGTTAGCAAACAACAAGATTTTCTATTATTAAGGTGAGAGTTTGGAGACCAGCTTGTTCTCACCTGTCCACCTTGTCAGCAGGAGGGGGCCCACTCTTTGGTCGCTCGCGGTTACTCTTTGAAGACAAGGCGGGCTGTGGGGTTGGAGCAGGTTTGTTCTTGGCTGATCGCTTTATTCTCTCCTCCAGTAAGCTCTGATCTTTATCTTTCAACTGAAAAAAATAAGAAAAGAGGAGTAAACACAACACTAAAATGTTTTCATTATTGGCTAAGTCTTAAACATCAAAACCTCAGGAACCAGGAATTGATTGTTGGGCCCTGAAAAAAAAAAGGATCACAAACATTCAAATCACAATTAACATACAGAATTGAGATTTTTGCAGTGCACTGTTAATGTGACACTCTTATAAAAATCACAAGGTTATAATTTGTCGTAGCAATTCCTGTCTGACATCATTTTACAATATACATTAAAACAGTTGGCCAGGTACAGTAAGTTATACATGTATGTCTTTAAAACTTAACAGGGGCTGCATTGCACATGATGAACAAATGATCAAACTTGACATGACAGTGATTAATCACTCTCTTGTACTCGCATTGTACATAAGGAAATTAAGTTCCGACTGTCAGATCCTACAAATTAATATATTCTGAGTAAAGCTTTCACATGCTCTTAAGCTTTGAGATGAAGAGCACATACTTAATTGACATGAAATCACTTTTTTAGAAATGTGTAACAAGAATAACTAATTACTTACATGTCCGATGTATTTGTAGATCTGTTCCCCCAGGATATGGTATGCTGACACAAGGGAGTTAAGCGCAGCCGACCTCACACAGTTATCCCGGTCCCCAATCTGCTGAGCGATGAGCTTCAGGGCCTGGGCTGGGGACGGCTGACACACATTCACTCCGTAATACTCAATCAGACATCCCAGCTCTTCTAGGCATTCTGAGAGGGAGTAACAAAGCCTAGCTATAGTTTTAGTGTGGTATACTCAGCTTACATGTAGAATACTAACTTTTTTCAAGCTGATCAAAACATGTACGTGGTGACAGCTCATTTATCATTGGGGTTTAAAGCAGTATTCAACAATATTTTACTTCATTTTATACAAGTAAAATGGTTGTGTAAAACACTGGCCTTTGGCATGTAAATGACAAACTTTCCAATACATCTTCACCTAAATCAATATTCATGTCAAACTGGTGAAAAGCAAATGATATGAAACAAACTTCATGTAAGTTGACCTGAATGGCCCTATAAGTGCTGTTGACCATTTACTGCCACCAAAGCCTTGAGAACAGAGATGAAGGAAATCTTGGGCATGCCCGATAAACGTGATGTGAAACTACAAAATGTCAGCCACAGTCTGTCCCAAACTGCTTATAAACTGTACTATTACAAAATATACAACTTTTCGAAACAAAGCGTGATTCCACAAACATTATTTTGTCTATTATTTTCAAGCTGTTGGTTAAACTGGTTACATCTTCATTGTACAAATGATGTCTGATTTATTTATCTGAATTTTTCACTTTTATCAGTGGTCAGGTTTATAAGGTAGAGGAGACTGGAATGGCTGGAATAAAACATCGCCCTTAGACAGGCACCTGTAAAACCTCCACTCTTACGGCTACAGTCAGGGAAGCTTCTTAATTAAAAGAAACCTGCCTACTGTAAATCTTAAACCTTCTCAACCATTAAAGCACTATTTTTCAGTGCAATTTAAGCATGCAATTACTATCAAAATGATGCTAAAATGATTTGCTTGAATCACCACAGATAAAAGCTTCACAAAACTCTGCTAATTGGTTCTCTACACCCCATAGCTCTCTCAAAATGTTTCAAAATACTGGTCGCAAAGCTGGTTGAAAAGTTGAAGAATTAGGATCTTCACACACTCCTGATGATCCCATTTAACTGAAGAGAAAACAAGGAGATCAATGTTACATGTACCTGTTCGTAACTTGGCATTCTTGGCTTTAAGACCATCTATGATAAAGCTGAACATTTTGCTGGCTGGGTAAACTTTACAGATCAGTTTGAAAATCGTCCTCACTTCTCGTCTGACATTGTCTTTAGGATCTCCTACCTGTGAAGAAACAGAAAACACTGGAGGATAAGGTCACAATATTCAATGCCTTAAAAAAAAATGACCAGCAAACTAAACCTCTGAAACATCACTAAAACATGTGGCACTATTTATCTGCTTTTCAAGAGGCAATACTAGGAGTTAGACCAGGGAACAGAATTCAAATGTGGAATGACAAAATCAAATCCTACTTCACTATTTCGACGGTAAACAGTGCAGAAATATGCTCTTACTTTATTGACTAGGTAGGGTATAAAAGATCCAGCCTCTGAGTCGGTCATGCGGTAGTCCATCTCAGCCAGGGCTGTGAACAAGATGATCAGGTACTCTAGACCTTTGTTCAACATGCTGGGGTTTGTGTCAAAAAATCTTAAGGTCATCCAGCGCAGCAGCAGGTCCAGATTGGCTGCAGTTGCTTCCATGTCAGTCTCAAGAAGCTGTACAAACAAAGTTAATACATTTACTCATATTTGCAATAAAACCCCAACTGCGATAAGAACCAAGTCATATTTATTATCAAAATTTACGAGCCTAACACTATATAACAAACAATCTTCTTTAAACAAAACTTGTGGGAATTCCAACAGCTCACCATTTTCAGGGTACAAAAAGTGTACATGGTAACATAAATTCAGTAAAATAAGTTTAAACAGCCCAATCACTTCAGAATCCAGAATAAAATGATTTCAATTGAAATTCTAAACTAGAGGCCATGTTAAGTTCAAATCTGAGCAGCTCAAGACAACTGAACCAGACACCAATACACGTATACCACTCTTCTAAAATAATTCACGGGGCCTCCGTGGCTCAGTCGGTTAGCGCGCTAGCGCAGCGTAATGACCCAGCAGTCTCTCACCAATGCAGTCGCTGTGAGTTCAAGGCCAGCTCATGCTGGCTTCCTCTCCGGCCATACGTGGGAAGGTCTTGCATCAACCTGCGGATGGTCGTGGGTTTCCCCCGGGCTCTGCCCGGTTTCCACCCACCATAATGCTGGCTGCCTTCGTATAAGAGAAATATTCTTGAGTACGGCGTAAAACACCAATCAAAAAAAAAAAAAAAAAAAAATTCATTCCCCCACTCCTCAACAAAAAAGTCAGCTGTGTGAGAAATGAACAAAAATATTCAGAGTGCTCTTCAAAAATTATATGCACATGTAGCTATCTACACAGAACACACCTTCATCAGGGACTCTATAGCCTTGATATGCTGTTTGAAGTCAGCGTGGAATAGTTGAGCCATCAGAGGTCTGTTAAAGTTACGCTCCATCTGCAACTTGAGCTGTTCGACAAACTCTAGTCGTGGTTCTGTGAAATTCCACTTTAGAGTCTAAAATCAAAACCGATCGAACAAGTGTAAACAAACTGAACTCACTGATTCTCTTAAGCACTGGAATTAAACAGGC
Source organism: Liolophura sinensis (assembly GCF_032854445.1). Taxonomy (NCBI): domain Eukaryota; kingdom Metazoa; phylum Mollusca; class Polyplacophora; order Chitonida; family Chitonidae; genus Liolophura; species Liolophura sinensis. The sequence continues at coordinate 49,761,937 of NC_088300.1, forward strand.
AATTTTGTACAATGCCTAGAAAGTATGATAAGCAATGTCTTGGATGTAACCTGACAATAATTTTGTTTTTTCAAATTTGAAGACAAGAGAATAAAACAAAAAAATGGCAAAAAAAAAACAAACAAATCATTTCCAGATTAAATAAATACTGAAAGAATTTTGAATTGATGGCTTGACTGGAGTATACAATTGCTGATTCACCTTTAGGGCCTTTTCCTCTTTATACCTCTGCTCTTTTGACACATTGATGATAATGGCTGGTGTTGAATCTTCTTCCTCCTTCTTCTTTTTACTGCTGGGGGGTGGGGCCTGGCAGGAAAACAAAAGATTCCTCTCTCAATCTCAAATAAAGCCGTAAAACTGACCATGACTACTACATGTCTATCTTACCAAGACCCCAATGTCAAGGTCCCACTGGTCCAAACACAATGATGACAATTTTACACACAATGATCATCATTTACATGTAAAATTCATGTGAACAATGAAATTCATATGCCAGCCATTTAAACAAATAATTAAAAGACAGTCATCCATAAAAAGCTCCTGTTCTTGAGCAAAATTTTGTTGACTACTTTACTGAAACCACTTGGTGGGTAATTATAAAAAAAATCCCTCTCCAACTTGTCAAGTAGATAAAATGCTGGTTTCGGAAACTAAATACCAAATAAATATTAAAAATTAAAATCCACTTGACAGAGTGTGAATTTGGCTTTTGCTATCAGTCTTGTATAACCAGGCTATCACTGAGCGTATAATACCTAGCCAGACTGTCTTTCCTTGAAAAGATGTTTACTTTTCACACAAATCAAAATGTACATGCACGCGAGGTACTGTCCACCAGGTGGCTCTGAGCTTATACATGTCCAAAGCCATAAGAAGAGTTAGTTTGAACAATCTTCTTTTCCTCTCGGACAATCTTCGCGAGTGGTATGCACATAGGGCTAGCCCAAAAACTTGCACCATTCACCTCCTTTAGTTCACAAGGCAAGTGCCCATGCCATCAAACTCTTTCTCCATACATACATACCAAGGCTGTGGACCTACATTTTTAGGTCGCCAATGTAGCCAGTAAGCCAAATAAAAATTTCCCATGTTGGCGAGTGGAGTGCTATATATCACGCCGCATTTTGATAAGCCCTGAAGAACATTTAGGAGACAGCATCTAATCTAGGACCTTAATAGGGCTAGTCTTACCTTAGTTTTTGAGACACTGCCCCTCGGTTTGCCTTTGGATGCACCCGAGGGTTTACTGACAGGGTTGTTGATACTCTCCACTTCCTCATCATCCTCGTCCCTCACTTCCTGTTTGGGGGGAGGGGCTGCTGCCACGGGAGCAGGTTTGCTAGCTGCTTTCTTTGATGGCTTGGCAGGGACATTAGCACGGGCTTTCTCTATTATACCCATGATTTGGTCTTTAGATGCAGGCTACAATGAAATCAAAAGTTGCAGTGGTAATTCCCACATTTCACTCAGTTCAAACCTGCTCAGTCACATTCAAATCCAAGAAAAATTACAAAAAATCTGTAAAATCTCATTGAAAAGAAAAACATATGTAATGTTCTTCCAAAACTAATCAGATTGTAACAATGGTGGTAAGAAGGGGTATACCTATTAAGTTTGACCAATAGAAACCATGCTGACTGACCTTGAGCTTGCTGGTGGCCTTCTGGAAGCTGTCATAGCCAGTGTGAATCATGAATGGCACCAGACTCTCCTGAGCCTTCTTCCTCACCTCTCCATTCCTGTCCTCCAGGCATGCCAGCACATGGGGCACACATGCCCTCAGCTCCACAGGTAACTGTTTGTGGGGCGGCAACTTCTCAGACAGCCAGCCAAGTAACTGAAACGTACCACACATCACAGCTCTCCTGAAGGACATGTTTCAACAGTGAATGACTTAAGAGCAACCCCAGGATAATTTTGACAATAGTAATACTAGAACATTCAAAATACAATGTAATACTACTCAGTTTGAGATTAGATTCTAACTGGATTTAGAAGCAAGGCTACCAAAGAGCTCACCTGAAGGAGACATATGCCAGGATGCAAAACTTCAATTCAACATATAAATCACTGAATTTAATTCAGTAATTAATATACACAAAGTGCATCAACAATGGAATATCCCCCTTGTGTCACTGAGCTTTATATGAACGTAAAGCTTCAGGTCAAATACAGGCAGTATCTTTTGAGATACCACCCCTAATATTTTGTTTAACATTGATTTAATACACTCAGTTTTAAATTTTGTAATTTATGGCAATTCATATGCACACAGTAAATCAACGATGGAACATCCGTCTTGTGTTGTTGAGAACAACATGTGTGCCAAACCTGAGTACAAACCTCAATACACTCAGTAACCACTCTAACTTTTTGCTAAACAATGATTGTAACTAAGTAATGAATTTTGGAATTTGTTGTACTTGCATATGCATACAGTGAGTCAACGATGAAATGTTGCTCCGTCAGCACATCTGAGGAATTCCGTCAGCACATCTGAGGAATTCCGTCAGCACATCTGAGGAATTCCGTCAGCACATCTGAGTAATTCCATCAGCACATCTGAGAAATTCCATCAGCACATCTATTCCCTCAGCTCTTTTTCTCCATTATTTTTAAATCTAGTTTTTTTTCCAGTCGTTCAGGATACTTGAAGCAGAGTTACTTTCTGATAAAGCCAAAACTAAACAAGGGTAGAACAGGCCACATTCATTGATAATGTATGTGACCAGGCTTTTCATTGTAAGTGAGTGAGTGCTTGGGGTTTAATGTCGTACTCAACAATTTTTCAGTCATATGACGACAAAGGAATCCTTAGGTGTATGTAATGTACCTCCTTGTCGCAGGACGGATTTCCACCACTCTTTTATCTAGTGCTGCTTCAGTGAGACGACTTACCAAGGCAAGCCCGAGCCATTATACTGATGCGGGTAAACCAGTCGTTGCACTATCCCCTTCATGCTGAACACCATGTGAGGAAGTTACATCTTCCTCTTTTAAAGTCTTAGATGTGACTCTACACAGGATCGATCCTGGATCTACTGCTCTCGAAGCAGATGCTCCACCAGGCTTTTCATTGTATAAATGTGGGTTAAGATCATGGAAGGGGGTTTCATTTCATTCTAATCTTAAGACACAAACCTCTGCTCGTAACGCTGGATTTTCAACCTTCAATGCATCGCTGAAAATCTCCGCTTCCACGAAGGGCAGGAGTGTGGAGTTTTCTGCCCAGATGTTCATAGCATTGACTGCACCAGCACGCACCTGAGGCTAAAATGGAAACAAGCCATGCATTGCAATCATTTCAAATGAAATCCGTGAGAAATCACCATCAATTACATCAACCCATACACAGTCACAACAGCTACAGCTAGTGATACTAGGCTGGGACCATTCACATTATTTCTGAGAAACCCTGACCACAGACAGTATATATGCAAAAAGTAGAGGGGTAATTTTGAGACATAAGATATGCCCTAAAACTGAAGATTAAAAACAAACAAAACATTTTGGCATAATTTTGTGGCTTTTCCCAACTTAACCATAACCTTTCTTTTAGGGTTACTTTTCATGAATGCTTTGAAGTATACATTTATTTATGAGTATAATATAAATAAAAATCCATATCATTCTCTAAACAAAACTAGAATTTTATGTCAGACACAAAACAATTCTACACTGTCTATGTCTAAATCAAGCTTGCTCCAATCCTGCTGTCCATTACCTTGCTGTCTCCCATACAGGTGACCATCCCTGGCCCCACCACCCTGATGTGGCCCTTACAGTGGGGTCCTAGAGCTGTGCCAAGGCTCTGACAGATGCCCAGGGTCGTGTTCACCTGACAGTGTCAAAGACAAAAGAACCACGTTTTTTAATTTCAACTAAAAAGAACAATCAAAATTAAGATATACTGTAAATAGCCTATAATATAAAGTACATTTTTTGAAGAGAATAAATGTCAATACTGGTGTCATTTTGGTGCAGAAACTTACATTCTGTCATTAGAATATCTTCCTACCTTCCAAACAAACTTCACAATACCTTTCCAAGCTCAACAGAACTCTCAGAACAAGCCAAAATGAGCAAACGTAGCCATGTATGAAGTTTAATGTTACTTACAGTATGATAACATTTGAAGAAACCACCAATAGCTTGTGCACTTCCTCACATTTACTCTTTCATTTCAATTTTAAGCAATGTTTTTTTCATACTAGAAAAATGGTATTTAGAATGATCCTTAGATAAGCACACTTGTTCAGTAGGCGTTAGTGTTTTGTCTGTGTTCCTCACCAGTATTTTGTTGGAGTCACCCAGCCTGGTTTTCAGCGCCTCAGGTAACTGCCCAATGTTAGCTGACACAAACTTGGCCTCATTGAGGATGGAGACCACCTTCTGTAGCCCCTCGGCTCGGATCTTCCAGGCCTTGTCACTCATCTCTGTCAGCAGCTCCTCTGTGATCTTATCACTAAGCCAACACAACAAGTAACATACATGTACAGGGGTGTATTTATTTGATTGTTATTTTAAGGTTGGTTCTCCACCAGTAACATTGTATACCGTGGTGCTTGCCCATATTAGTGGCAAGTGTCAAAGGTGCAGCACACATGTAGCTCAACAAATTAATGAGAGGGACATCAACCATGGCCTCACCTCACTTAGACAATGTATCTGCCAGTAGTGGAACACCTATGACGCCCTATCATCGCTAACAAACACATTGACATTGCATCTGGCCAGGTTGGATGTACATGTACCTAATGTCTGTCCTGGGGATGAGATCTGCCATACTGGGGGCCTCCTGCTCCTCTTCCTCCTCCTCTTCCTCCTCAGCACCCCCATCTCCTCCTTTAGGGGTCAGGCCCCGAATAGGCTCCGGTGGTCTCTCTCCCTTCAGCTGCAGAAGGATATAAACAGTTCCTTTATGATCAACGTCTACTGTCACAAAATATTACAGATCGTAGTAATATGCAGATTGCTTATGAAGAGGAGGACAAGCTGATTCACCATAACAGCTAGAGAAGCAGATCAAAGGCTATTTTACCACTGTTCTCTAATGTGACAATAGATGACAAATCATGGCATTCATACTTCTGTAGATTCTGTCGTGGTAAACCAAACCAAGAACTACACTAGCAAAATTGACATCAAAGACACTTTCGGATTTACAATTCATTCTCAAGGCTGTGGCACATGCAAAAAAAGAAAAAAAAAAAAGAAAAAGAAAAATGATTAAATGTAGGTTAACGTCTCACATGCATAAAAAATTAAATTGACACCAGTAGACCAGGCTGGTGAAAATAAAACCATGCAGAACATTAGCATACAGAGAATTAATGACATGAAAGCTGGAGCCATGTACAGCGAGAAGCAAAAAGGCAACCCTATTGTGAAGAGGCTAACACAATGATTCCCACTGTAACACTCACCTTCTCAAATTCTGCATCAATCTGTTGTAGAAGAGCTGCCTTCTCCCCGTCAAAGAAGACCCTGAGGGTGGCTCCCATGTACAGGTAGAGGGTGGATAGCAGGTTCAAGGCCGCTGCTCTTACCGCCTGTGGACACAAAGTCCTCATAGTCAGTGTAACATGCATACAGCCTTATAAGTGTGCTCACTACGCAAAAATCAACGTATACCTGACATTTAAGATCAAACTTAGCACTGCATTCTAATGATTGATGGGTATGAGATTTTATTAAACATTCCATATCAATGACATGAAGAAGACTACATACAGAAGGCTGATTAAGCAGGAAATACACGTGTATGGTTTGTAGAGACTTCATGACACACATATACATGTATAACTGAATATGAAATATCTCCACAACAAGGAATTATTATCAATTATTACCTATTGTACCCTGAGACATGTGCGTAATATACAGGTAAAACTCACAGGATTTGTTGCTCCAAAGGCTTTCTTTATGTTTTCTATCATGGGTTTCACTGAAATTCTGTAAGAACAGAAAAACATATCAAAACATGTACAAACTAACAAAATCTGGACTATGGGAAAATTTGCATGTAACGATCAGTAAAAACTGTTTTGTTTAAATCTGTGTTTATTCATCGTTAGCTGTAGAGAAGCTCAGATATTATAAACACAGATCTACCATGGTCATGAATCAATTACATCAACATTATAATCTGAACAACAATGTATTACTATTTTATGTACTTTCTTTTTAATACATTTTCCATTCTTACTTGAATCCGAACTCCTTGACTGCTGTGGCAAGCCAGTTGAGGCATTCAGCCTGATTCTTGGGGTTCTTCTGCTCAAACGCTAGATGGATCACCTGTGGAAAGGAGGAAATTATACTGGAGGTAAAAACTAAATGAAGGTAAGTGGTTAATTCAACATAATGTCAACTATGAGTTTATATCATGACAAGTTCTCTAGGAATGACACTGATTACTTCTTGGTTGCTCTCAGGTTGTACGTGGGAAAGTCTGACAGCAACCTCTGATGGCTGTGGGTTTCCCCCAGGTTCTGTCCGATTTCCTCCCACCATAATGCTGGCTGCCTTTGTATAAGTTCTGGAGTATGGCGTAAAACACCAATGAAAACGTATAAATAAATCATTTGTTGGCATTCACTGTTCCTTGTGAAGATCCACAAAGAATAAAATTTTAACTTTTGTCTGCCAAGCACGTCTTGTATTTTAAAGACCCCTTGCTAACTTGAAACAGTTTTGCCCAAAAAATTAAAAATGTACAAACATTCATTATTTAAAGTGTCATGATGCAAATTTATTTCTGTAAACAGCATCTGCGACAATTTCACTCTAATTCTGAATGTGGCTTACCTCAGCAGCCACAAATTCCAGTGATGTAACCTCTGCTATACAACTGAGGGCTCCTGAGCTACCTTTCCATTCTTCACATCCCCTGCCTTATCCACTAACTCTGCCAGGCAGAAAGAGGCACAGCGTTTGGAGAAGGCCGAGTTCTTAGCCAGGAAGGCAACCAACTCTAGCCTCACTTTAACACCTGCAGCATCACACAGAGTCACAATATTAAAGTTAATGGCAACTGAACAGGTAAATGATTATGCTTATGCAACAAACAGGTACGTCTTACCATACCATGCACATGTTGCAAAAATTCATGAATCCAATACAACAATCAAATTTTAAAAAATATATACTTGTAAATCATACATAAAGTCTAACAGACACTATCCACTGATTTATGTGTGCTAAATGGGAAGATTTTGATTTGAATGGAATCCAGCAAATTCCTAGGATAGACTCACTTAACCATGGAAACCTACAACATTAAAATATTTTGAATTTAGAAACTGGTGGCAAGGCTACCAAAGAGCACGCCTGTATGAGACACATGACTCAATGCATTAAGAACTTAAATTGTGAATTTGGTAGTTTACCCTTGCAGAGCATCAGCGATGGAAATACCCCTTGTGAGTGAGTGAGTGCTTGGGGTTTACATTGTACTTAACAATTTTTCATATGACGACGAAGGAATCCTTAGAATGCATGTGATGTGCCTCCTTGTTTCAGGACAGATTTCCACCGCTCTTTTATCTAGTGCTGCTTCACTGAGACGAAGGCAAGTAAGCCACACCGCCCGAGCCATTATACTGATACGGGTCAAACCAGTTGTTGCACTATCGCCTTCATGCTGACACCAAGCGTTAAAATCTTAGGTATGACTCCACCGCCAGGATTGACCCTGGATCTACTGCTCCCGAATGGATGCTCTACCAACTGTGCTATCAGGGCCGGTAATACCCGTTGTGTCATTTGATTTAAATGCATGTAACACTTCCTGTCAATACATACAATACGTTTTAAGATACATTATTAACTGGTTTATCGGTTTATTAATATTCACAGCCACAGGCCAGAGCTCACTTACAGGTCTGATAATAGGGATACATACAGAGTAACAGAAGCGTATAATACACATACGTAGAGCTAGGTAAATATATAATACAATTTTTGTACGAAGAGTCAGAGTAATTGGACAGTATTTAATATGCACAAACTCAATCAATGATGAATATCCCCCAAGAAAATACTGTGCACAAACCCTGAGCTCAATACATGCAGAACTTTTTGATATACCACCCTAACACTTTCTTTAACGCTGATTCTAATACATAATTCACCAAGTCAGAAATTCAGTAATTTAAGGCACTTAATATGTACACAATGAAATCAACAATGGAATAGCACCCTTGTGGTATTCATGGTCTATTCTGGTCTATATGTGTGCAAACCCTGAGCTCATGCATGTAGTACTTTATGAGAAACCACCCCTAACTCTCTGTTTAACATTGATTCTTATACATAACACACTCATGAATTCAGTAATTTATGGTACTTAATATGCACACATCCAATCAACAATGAAATCCCCCTCAAGCTTTTAAGCTCTACATGTGTGCAAACCCTGAGCTCAATACCTGTAGTCCTTTTTGAGATAACACCCTTAACATTTTGTTTAACATTATTTTCTTTATTACTGGACGTCGACGTCGACGCTCAGGTATGGCATAAGCTCCACCTGTACAATATACACTAACAATGCTACAGCATCACTCAACCCGAGCCTAAACACAAAGTCATATGGTCTATATTCCTGCTGAAAGCTTCGAATCAGAAAACTACAGCTTACAATGCGCAGCACAGTGTGTCGACTATGAAAACAAATGAGGGGGAAAATCACAATATGAAGTGTTCACCTGGAAATTGGTGTCCTTGAGTCCAGGTTTTTTACAGACTGTACGGACAAACACCTGTGCAGGAATCTCATCCCGACTCATTCCCTTCACAACCTGAAATCACAACAACATAAATCTATACCCAACTTTCTGAAACCAAAAATTACGAAAGCAGCCACACACTTATACAAACTACACAGGTAACGTACAAAGTGAGTTCAACCCCATGTGTTTCAACAGCCTCATGTATATAACCAGAATGCAAGCTAACTGCATGATACATTCATGTGGTTTGAATTTCCTATTAAACTTTTCTCGGCTATCAAGGTCATTTATTGCTTCCTTGAACATTGCTAAACACAAACACTCACTGCATATGCATTTTGTTATCTTATACTCATGATTTTTTATCCTGACAATGAAAGAACAAAGCCCTAGAATATCGATAATAATGACTGCTTAATTTCAAATTGTTAGCTGACTACCACACGAGTACTGTGGCAGAAAGATACTTCTGAAACATTATGGTTCGATGGGGAAGTACAAACCTGTGTGAATTTCTCCACGGCAGCCAGTCTCTCCTTCCAGTTATTGCTGACGAGTTGTGTGATGGTCTCAGCAGGTAACAGAGCAGCTGCTTTGTCCTCTACCACCTCATCCTGCACAGCACATAGCACACAGACTTATAACACTCTTACATTTAGTTCAAATAGTGGAACAACAAAGTGCAGTAAGAAACAAGCACACTTTAAAACGACTTTCATCTCACATTACCTACAATGGATGTCAAATCTTTGACACCTCATTGTAAAGCTGACCCATCTACACACTCAAATGAAACAGACGTGAGTTAATTAAAAGTAATTATTTATTCTTGATTATGCCTCAATAATATATCTATATGTACATATTTATTATATTTAATATAACAATATTTCCATCACATTGTGGGGAATTTTTGTTTGATCTATATGTGTAAAACTGAGATATATGAACATTTCTGCAGCCATGCAAAATACAGATGTACAAGTATTGCTTGAATGTATTATATAGAAAAAAAATCCCAATCCAAACTTCATTCCCAACAGGAGAGATATTGTTTTATAAATCTTAAATTATTTCCAAGCCTATTTTTTCTCCATACTTACAGCTAAAATGTTTTCCTGTACTTCTTCTCCAGTGTTCTTTTTATCTTTTTTGCCCTTTTTCTTTGCAGCCTGAAACATAAGATTATGGCAGAACATGTATTTATTTTGTTATATCATTATGTTAATCCAGTGTGCATGTAAGCCATCACCTCCCAAGTAACCATCATGATTTGATTTCAAGTCATTCAATCAGAAAAAATCTGCCAATGAATGGCACTTGTTGTGATGGGTAAACATGTCAAATGCAACAGTGCCGAATTCAACAGCCATTGACATTTTGCAAACCTGCAACTCAATCATGGCCCATGAACAAAATGGTGGGTGTGGATGTAAAGGTAGGCACATCACAGAACAACCCACAAAGCTTCAGAAGACTCGAGTCATATAGTCCATTGTAAATCAATCCACAAGGTATGCAGAAACACTTCACCATAATCAACATTGTCAAAAACTTACGCCTGCTGCACCAGGTTTACTGTTTGCAGGTTTCTGGCCCCCAGGCTGAAAGAGAAAGGTGACCAAGTCAGTGTGAAACATGATCAGCAGTTTACATGTATACGAAAATTCTGAATGTCAAGCAGAGCTGGGCCCGGTTTCTCGAAAGTTCTTAAGTTTTTTTTCCCCTTAAGCAACAATATTCTATACTTATGTAGAGTGTGACTATTTTTTTTTAAAAACTCCATGTTAAACAAAAAAAACAAAAAAAAAAAACATTCCGACTTAAGCAATTTAATGAACTTGATGTCATAATGATAGAGCTTTTCATTTTAGTTAATCATCCGAGGCCCAGATTTTTAACACAAAGGTTTTACCTTTGCAGAAGTGGATCTCGATGCTGGCCTTTGAACAGCTTTGGCTTGGGGTGGTTCCTTTGCAGGTGCAGCAGGTTTAGCAGCCGGAGCAGCAGCTGCACCACCTCGCGGTTCTCCCCGAGCATTCAGAAGTACTGCACTCTCACACTGTTCCTTTATCTGAAACGCATAATAAAATCACGAGTATGGGAGGTTTGGACGCATGTACTGAACTCTTATTTCATTTATTTATTTCATCGGTGTCCAATGTCCTACTAAAAAACTTTTCTCAATGCTACCTCAAAGTTCATAGGAATGTTGCACAGAGTCAGTACTTTAGCTGTTTGGGCCAGTGAGAGCCCTGCTGAACTGGTTTTGTGAATGCACATATGGGCATATGGTAATCCTCACCTTTCCAAGTTTAATACCGTCCACATCTGCCAGGAATGGGGTCAGGGGTTTCTCTCCCACTACCTTCATGGCTGTACCTAATGCTGCGTAGGCCGCCTCTCTTACTTCTGGTGCAGTGTCGTTAATTTTCTACAAATAAAACAGTTTGATTAGATCTTACATGTTGCAACATTTATTAATTTGTTTACTTGACTGGTGTTTTGTCCTGTTCAAGAATTTTTCACTTATACCATAGCTGCCAGCATGATGGTGGGAGGAAACAAAGCAGACCCCAGAGAAAAGCCACGACCATCCGCAGGTGGCTGGCAGACCTTCCCATGTAAGACCTGATAAAGCAAGCACAACCTGCTGTAATACATGTATGTGAAGACACAAGCGCATGTATTCGCCTGCTGATTTTTACCCTTGTCACCAAAGAAAGCCTGCCGCTTCATGGAAGTCATACATTTCCAGCACAAACGTTTTAAGTCGTGCTCATAGAAAACCTAGGTGCTGGTGATTTGTAGGTCTCAAAAATTTATAAATAATTCCAAAGAACCACTCTCAGAGGAAACATCATCACAACTATTAACATAATCACGTTATTGCGCAGTATACATAAATCTCTGTACCTTACAAAGCTCTCCACAAAAAGCTTTCAGTAGTTTTTTTGGAAGTGTAGCTGTGGTTGCCTTGGCAAAGCAGCGAGACAAAAACAGTGAGGTCTCTGCTTTGATGGCTGGGTTCTTATTTTCCAAAGCTTCCAGGATGTCTTCACAGATAGGCTCCAGTGTTGTCTACAAATAGAAGAAACACACTATATAAAATTTCATGGCGATACAGCTTTTCATATTCTTATGGTGTTATGGCTCCTCTGTAAAGTTCGTGCAAAATGGATTTTACTTTTTATTCCAGTTTTGTCAAAAGCAATTGTGAAGTCATGATGTCACTCAACGATTTAGCATATGTTACCAATGTGTAAGACTTCCAGCTGACCTACTTGCAACAATACTGATTATGATTGGTCATGTGCATGTTCTTGAATGACAGTTGGGAAAAAGGTCCACCCTGAGGTTGAATATGTACAAGTTCTCATGGCATTATGCTATCATCGCTCATATCACACAGAGGTGCTAGTTTCTAGCCTAATTCATCTTCAAATATTTCACTATACAAGTCCGCAGCATGGAAAGCTGCTTCATTATATAACCATATACACACGTCACTAAAAATTCTCCTGTATAGTTTCTTTTACATGACAAGAAATGCAAAAAGTAATTTTCTCCACTTACCGACCCATAACAAGCATCTATTGCTTCTCGTAGTGCGGCTACAACTGTGGCCTTCTTCTCCTTGAATTTTTCTAAGATTGTTTGTATACTCTGTAAATAACAACATATCCTCTCTTCACTGGTGACCAAATATAATAAAAATTACCTAGATTCAGTACAGTTTAACCAAGAAAATAAATATATATGTTGTAAGTTATTTAAACAAATTATATACCCTAACTCTTCAACCACCTCTAAAACCAATATTTTGAAACATTCTTATAGAACTATAGGGAGTACAGAAATACACGTAATTGCAGAGTTTTATAAAGCTTGCATCTTTAATGACACAAAAAATTCATTATTAGCATCATTTTCATAATAATTGTATCCATAATTTCCACTAAAAAAATTCTTCGTCATTGAAATGTTGAAGATTTACCATACTTTAAATTCAACATTAATTAATACTTACACTATTACAATGAAAAGCATTCAATTTTTGTGAGATTTGGATCCACAGATTTTCTTAGGTATTAAGTTAGAAATGTGGATTAATATGTAAAACAAACATTTAACAAGTGAAGGGCTACCTGTACTTACACTGGTGGCAAACTGAGAGAATCGTTTTCGTAAGCCAGAAGCAAGACCAGCCAGGCATTTGGCTGCTATTGTGACAAGCATTACATTGGTGTCCTTGGCAATAACCTGAGACAGAAAAATAATTACACATTTTTACTGTATTTGACCTAAAAAGTTTGAAGTTTGATTACAAGGCAGCAGGAGCTTCCGCACCAAAAGTAATATTTTATAAACTTTATTTGCCAAATAAAATGCAACTTTACAGGGAAAATGTTTTGGGAAAAATACAGTACTTAATCGATTCTTGTTTAATTCCATACTTAAGAATTCTTCACATGTACCATATCACGTCTGTAGGATATCTTTCAAGCTATACATGCAGTTATACAAGAAACATTAGGGATTTTTCTTACATCGGTAGAAACCAATAAGCTACAGAATCAGATTTCAGCTGTTCTTTACAAATACCACATGTAGGTGTTTTTCTAGACAAAGAAGATATTCAATATATCCACTATAAGATGTTATCTGTGATCCTATCTCTTTGTGTACACTCTAGTCTGGATTAAGACTCTTGCGAGAATTATTCAAATTTTGGCGGACAAGTAGAATCTCAAAACGAACTCGTAAACTCAATGATTTAACATTCTGGCAACATGATTGATTATAATCTTTTTTTGGGAGTCAGCCAATTCAAGGTTTTGTTCCCTTTACCTTTAGCACAGCTCTGACTAATGTACTGTAGTCTCCATTTTGTAGCTTCGGGGTCTCTGCTAACTTCTGCAGAGCTTCCAATGCTTCTCGCCTTTCCTGCCATTTTTTGGCCTCCTGAAGTATGTACAGAAAAAAACAATCATTTGACAAATGTAACTTTGACATACACACTGGATTCATCCCACTGGCTAGAAGCTACATGCAATAGCATATTAAACCCAACCAGACATTAAAACCATGCATAAAATTTATTTAGTAAATCAATATTTTGTCTACATATTTATCTCTGGATTCATAAGTCAAGTAGTGGTTGCAAAGTTTCCACCCAAAGACATACAAAAATACACAAAACTGTACTGAATACTGGGCTGTTAATAGATCTCCAATGTTACAGCAATGAGTACAGATTGCAATGTATTTTTATGGTCTGTATGTGGGAAGGTCTGCAAGCAGTCAGCGGATGGTCGGAGGTTTCCTCGGGCTCTGTCTAGTTTCTCCCCACCATAATGCTGTCCGCTGTCATGTAGTGAGATATTCTGAAGTACGGTGTAAAATACCAATCAAATAAATAAATAAATAAATAAATTTTTGTTGTAAAACCCATTCCACATGTATGTTTACTGATGCACGCTTGGTTTATTTTGGTTTATTCCCAAAACTCACAATTTTTTCATAGAAATCCTTGGGCAGTAAGGACAGAATATCCACAGGGTCCATCAGTTCATAGGGGTCCACATCTTCTACAGGTGCTGATCCTCCATCTATACAACAGCACAAGACCATAATAAAGGCCTTTTCTCTAGTTTTCGCAAAGGAAAAAAACACCCTTCTTCTACAAAAACAATGGTGCTCTCTTCATGTATTAAGAATCAAACCTATTTGGAAAACATTACAACACTAATATGAGTTTTAATTTCAAGTAGATTTAGCCCCCCACCCCCCCAAAAGAAATGTTAGAGCCAATGAAGAAGCAATGAAGTACTACATGTACCACACCAAAAACTGACATTTTTTTGAGATTTTACAGTTAATGGTAAAGTGTAGGAGTATGTTAAAAACAGATGATCATGAAATAACCGTTTTATTAAAATCAGCTATTTTTTAGTTGCTTACCTGCATCCCCTGCTCCGTCTGCGGTGGCCGCGGCCGCCTTCTCCTCCATCTGGGCCCTCAGGTCCTGCTGAGACCTCATGAACCTCGTCTGTACAGCACGCTCATTACCCAGCTTCTCAAACTCCGCCTCCAGCTCCTGAACCTGTGACAATGTATGGACTCACTTTCACAAATCATCATAATCTTTCTAATAAATCATGCTGCAACTGTATTGTGCTATAACCTAGATAAAGTCTTTTACAAAACAAATAGGATTTACAAAGCTTTGTGAAAGTGGCCCCTGGGTTTGAAATGGATGGCCTCGCAGATAAATTTTCAATTCCAAGTACAGCAAGCTTAACACATATCTGTACTTAAATTGGAATGTCTGTTTGATTCTGTATTTTCTCATAACTGTTCACACAAAAATATATCAACAATAACAGAGGGTATTAAATCATACAGCTAAATGATGTGCCTATCATGTGGAAAAATTACAGAGAATAGCGTAAATTTACAGTATGGGGTCACTTAGGAGAAACCATCAACAAATGCTGCAAGTTGACTTTACTGACTGACCTGTACTGGTTTATAATGAGTCATCTGTGGCTTGATGGCAGCACCGATCCACCGGTAGATTTCAATGATCAATAACTTTGTCTCCTCTCTCACATTTTTGTCCCTGTCCTCGAGCAGCTTGGGCAGAACCTTAACGATTGGTTTCACTTTGATCACTTTTGTGCCAAATCCTCTGAAACAAGATGTAGATGATGTTTTTTAGTGGTACTAAAAAATGTTTCATCTACATGGTGCTGGCTGAGTTCAATTCCTAAAATGCACAGTTTAACCATACTTAACTACTTGCTGTAAGACCTATGTGATTAGCTATGATACCACTTGTAGCTATAATGAAAACAATACAATATGAAAGGAGATGATGGGCTGGCATTACAAATCTCTCACTAAATATTAACTACCTCTCCCACAAAACCTCCCATAGCTCTCAATGGTAAGTTTTAACACTGGCTATGTACTTACGCTAAAGCCTCTCGTAGAGCCTGGACACACCCAGTAACTATCTTTGGCTGTTTATTCTCCAGGCCCTTAAGTAGCTCTTCCTGGATAGGAGAATTACACAGAAAACACATCAGATATATGTACAGGTACCTTAAAAAATATAGATGTCCCTTAAAAATATAGATGTCTTATCTATAATGTAATGTTGAGTGTCATTGCACTGGCAAAAGAATACCTGGGCACTGGACACTCAAATGACAGATATGTACAAACTATGGCTAAGGTAGGAAACCAACTAAATATGTTCGTGTCTGGGGACTTTTCTACCCCAATTTCTGAGATATTGAGAGGGGACAGTCAAAGTTCATTTCATATAGATGTATGTATATTTGCAGAGCAGAAGCATATGAAAGGCTATCAAGTCAGTGCCAGTATTCTGTAGTAAGAACACCTTGAAGGAAACATCTCTTACTTACTGACAGTAGTTGGATACACATTCTCACCTGAACTGGCTCTGGTTTGTCTATTTCTATGTACAACATGATAATCTCCAGGCCTTTTTCTCTCGTCTTGGTTCGACTGGAGTTCAAACATTTTGTTATGACACCACTCACAACTTCACTGCAAGTTCTGAAATAAGGTAAAACAAATCTCGTTAACATTTTTTTTTTTTTTAATTCAATTGGTATTTAACAATCATATATTTCTTGGAAGATTGTAGACAAGTAAGTTGATTAGTGAAGGAACTGGGCGTGTCCAGAGAAGGTCATCAACCTTCAGCAAGTACATGTAAATGACATACCTTTTAGCCAGCATGAACAGAATTCCAGCCCAGTAACCTTAATATTGAGAACAAGAATATTGTTAGATGCCTTCCCTTCATGCCCATAAAAAAATATAGTATTTCCCCACAAATGAGATAAGACAGAGTATATCAATTGTATATTTAGAATCATTGCTTGTCTGTTTATTTACTACATATGTCAAATCTACAAGTCCCAAAACTTTGCACTGTTGCGAACTGGGTCTCTCCTACAGTTATTAACATTATATGTCCCTGTAATAAAATTATAGGTAAAAGGTCAGGTGTCTTGAGTCCTTGTTAATGTACACTGTTAGCTTTACAACACATCACTTCATCTCATATGTCATAAGGTACATAAATGCTGTCTAGACACAAAAATGATGCAATGTAGAAAGATAGGTGAGTATCGGGTTACACAGCAAACACCACTTCAGCAGTGTTAAACATTTCACTAATAATACGCAGAGCATGCGTTTTTTCAAGACTTCAATTAACCTGTTAATGTCTGGAGAAAGATTACAACAAAATCCTGATCTTGACTCTCAGATGAGTTCTTGCCCTGATCTCATCATCTGGATGGATTTCAGGACTACGGTCATGTTTATGACCCGAAACAGGTACAACAAAAATTGTCCTGAGGATAAGCAGGAAATGATGGAAAAACTAAAGCCCTTTTCCTTATACACATACATGTAAAGTGTCCTTACTTTTCTCTCCTCATTCTGTTCACATTTTTTGTTTTTACAGTGTACTTCTCCGTATAAATTAGTACATGGTGTATTTATAGCTTTTGTAAATCCTGTCACCACAATACATCATTTACCTGTATTTATCATCATTATCCACTACATCATAGAAAGTAGGCAAACTGTGAATCAATCTAACAATCATTTATTTATTTAATTAGTGTTTTATGCCGTTCTCAAGAATACTGCACTTATACGACGGCAGCCAGCATTTTGGTGGGTGGAAACCAGGCAGAGCCTAAGGGCAATCCACGACCATCCGCAGGTTGCTGACAGACCTTCCCATGAACGATCTCAATGTAACATGTATTACATGTATCATGCAAGTCCTGTATAAAAGAGTATGTACACAACTGGGTCTTATCACCTGTGTCAAGTGGAGACTACTAATTTATGCATAGCCTTACCCAGCTTTAGTCAGGCAGAGCTAAATATCAACCACAGCAATTCTCTAAATGTCAACCTGGTAGTGTATATAGACACTGTAAGGTAACAGCGCGACGCTGAGGCTGCACTGAACAGCTAAGGGGCATTGTGCAATGTATGTACACATTACACACTGAATTCAGGAATTCAACACTGAGCATAACCAACTGACTGAATACATACATATACACGTATAATTATGCAGACTTAGTGACCACTGAGACAACACTCTGACCAGTGGACAGGGTTGGCATTTCCTAAATAACAATTTATGTAACAGAACATAATATTATAGAAACTTAAATCAAACTGTACACAGAGGACAGGCTTAAATCAACATGGACAATTATTTTAAAATAAAGAAATAATAACTGCCACCACTATACAGCAGAAATAATAGCTCAGAATAAACTATTCAGTAACCAAACATTGGATCATAAGCAGGGTACATGTATCATATGTCAATGTCACGTTCAGCTTAATGGTGTAATTAACAATGGCAAGAAGCCAACAAGTCTTGCTAATATACCAGCCAGAGGCCTTTTATACTGCACAAGCTGACACTGTATATCGTACATGTAAGTTTATATCGTACATGTAAGTTTATAACGTTCAGTCTGTTTACGTTCTACAGACTGGTCAGGTCTTGAGTTCAGTGGAAAGCATGAATACTTAAATATACTTCATAGACTGTAACATCACAACAGGAGATTTTTCTGGGAGAAATTGTTTAAAGTGTATTAGGAGTATAATGATGAAAAACATATATCCACATTTGGTCTTGGGTCAGATATACATGTACATGATCAGTACATCAGTTTTACATATTGATGCCTTTCGGCAAAGCTAGATCCGAAGTGTTTGGTGCAAAAGACATTTTATACATGTACATCTAAATTCCACTGTAGTTTGTGCATGTTTAAACATTTGGGGCAAAGGCCCATTGGCTAAAAGCTGCCATGGCTAATTATTCACCTTAATTAAGATAGACATAATTCTGTTCACTTACTTATTCATATGATTTATCGGAACTTTTCCCCTTATACATGTATTACCAGGACCATATCTAGAAACACTTGGGTTCCAAATACTATTGGGCATCCAAACTAATCCAGTTGTGTTAAAACTAACAAGTAAATTCAACAAATACAGGATGGTTTACCAATAAAAAGCTACTTTTTCAGGCAGATTTCTTTCATTCACAGATATAAAAGCTCTCAGAATTTTCATCATTTTCAGTTATATTTTATAAACTTTTCCACATGCACGGGATCACAATGTTTTATTTCTGGCTTGGGATGAGAACCTTCAACTTTTCTATATTCAGTCTCAATTACACAAGTCACGGATCTGGGAGGAATCTCATTTGAATACTTAGTTTATAAACCATGAAAGTCCAGTTGTAGCCAAGTTATTCATGTAAAAAATATGGCACACTTTGAATTTACAACTTCTAAAATCAAAATATAAACATTCAAAATGTTCACATTAATACATGTAGCAGCATGGTAATATTGGTCCCTATTTTGTATCACATTACAAACCGGGGATAATCATTTCCTAGCATTACGCTTCTCTTAGAAATGTCTCACATTTCAAGAAGATGATCTGGACAGAACAACTAACCTTACAAATGTTTGTTTGTCTGTTGTACCAAAGTACCTTCAAAACTGATATACATTTAATGGTGAAAAAGATTAATGAAACAGACATCCTTAATGGTTAGCAGTCAGATAACTGGCAGCCAAGGATACAAACAAGTAATTACAAAATGTCTTACTTCCCAGCTTGGCCTGCATTCTCCACAAAGGCAAGCACAGCATCCAAGGCCTTCTCTTGGGCAATGGCATTGTTGTCTATGACAAACTTCTTCACCAAGCCCAGGTATTTGGAGAACTCTGGGCTCTTCTCATCTGTCTGGGTTTGGAACAGTTTGGTGGCTTCTTCATAACCAGCCACTCGGGCCTTCCACACCTGTGGATGGAACAAAATACAGACTACATGTAATTGTCCCGACATCAATGTATAAAAGTTGTCAAATTTTACTTGCAAGACACATGACATTTTTTATCAAGGGCAATCACTAAATATTCTCTTTCTGCCTGTAGTACTTAATTCAAAACATTGTACAAACTCAAATGACTGATTTTCATAAATGTTTACTTCTATAGGCCTAATAACCAAAAAACAGGTACTAACTGATCAGAGGAGTTTTCTCAATCATAATGCACATTCAGCATTAGTTACCTACAGGAACTAAGAAAGACAAGTTTATGAAAATTTTGAATACAATATGATTGAATTCTCATGTTATTTTGATAATGGATTGCAATACATAACTAAGACAATACCCTTCAGTCAAAAGTACCAAAACATTGAATTTCCAAGAAATATTTTTCAACCATTTTTCTACATGTAAATCACACAACCTGATCACAATTCACATGTAAACATGTCTTTGACAATTTAACGTTACAAACACATGACTTCTCCTATTTATACAATTTACATGTACAAGCACTAGGTCCACTTGTACAAAGCCCATTTAACGGCCATGGCCACAGAATTCCTACAATGTTGGTTGTCGTCTCGTAACGTTAAGAAGGCTTCGTACAAGAGGACCCTGGATTTCTATTTCCTATTGCTCACCTTATGCACACACTTGTCATCAGTGGGCAACTTCAACCATTCAGTATCGTCAGCCATGATGATCACTCCAGGATTACAAAGGATGTCTCTGGGAAGAAATAAAATTTCACAATCATCACACTTCCCAAGGAACTAATGTATGTAAGTCTGCTTCTTCATTCAATATGTGGCACATGTGTAGTGTTTCTTGAAGATTAAATGTTACTTTCAACATGATTAATTATTATTAGTAGTGAGTTTCTCCAGGACTCTGCTCGGTTTCATGCCACCTTCATGCTGGCTGCTGTCGCATAAGTGAAATATTCTTGAACACAGCGTACTACACCAATAAAATAAATAAATCAATTATCACTACATCTTTCATATTAGACACTGCACACTTCCATGTACTTTACTTCTTTGCTTGTAGCAGGGACTAGACTTACTTGATTTATTTCTTAATTGGCTGATGTTTTATGCTGTCTTCAAGAATATTTCACTTATGCAACAGCGGCCAGCATTATAGAGGGAGGAGACCAGGCAGAGCACGAGGGAAACTCACAACTATCCAGGGGTTGTAGGCAGACCTTCACAGTGGCCACGTTGCTGAGAATCTCCTGGACCTTAGCGCCACGTTGGCATGCTAACCCCCTTGGCCACAGAGACCCTCACAGTAATAGTCGAGGAATAGTTCTTGTATAAATTATGATCTATGTCATTTTGACAGTATTTTCACCTGTGTAATGTACACACTGTAACTGTTTGGAGTCACAGACTTCATTAAGAAGTACTCGCCTTCTTCTATATACTCCATCAGAGAGATGCTTCAACTCCTGTGTTTTTATAAACAAATACCATAGCGTAGTCCATCTTCATGTAAATGGACTCTGCTATTTAAAAGTTCTGACATTTATCACTCCACTGAATCCCTTCTTATCTCCCATCACATCACATCACAGCAAGTTTCCAAACGCCAACTCAGTGTCACTCTACAGAGTGAAAGCTGCTGACACTGCATCGATCCAGTCCAATCCAAAACATGGCTATATGACAGGTTTCAGTAGGATAGAGGTTACCTGATGTGAAGCTGTGGTGAAAGGTGGCACATTCGCATGAGAGAGTGAGTGCTTGGGGTTTAACATCGTACTTAACAATTTTTCAGTCATATGATGTGCATGTAATGTGCCTCCTTGTTGCAGGATGGATTTCCACAGCTCTTTTAAGTGCTGCTTCACACAGACAACATACCATGGCAAGCTGCCCCGCCCAAACCATTATACTGATACGGGTCAAGCAGTTGTTGCATAATCTTCACTGAGTGCCAATCGAGGAAGTTACAACTTTCTCTTTTAAGGTCTTAGGTGTGACTTAGGATTGATCCTGGATCTACCACTCCCGAAGCAGACACTCTACCAACTGTGCTATTGGGGCCGGTCCACATTCGCAAGACATAGCTCTACTGTCAACGGGTGTCCTTATTTAACAGTAAGCCCCTACTTCCTTTCTGTCATGTTGAGCTAAGGATCCATGGATTTCTTTATGCAAAGACATATACCATATGACATGATTTAGTTTAACTGAGGACCCTTTTCTTGGATCAGATGAAAGAAGAAGGAGAGACCATATTCACTGGCCTGGAAAAAAAAAGACACATTTCTGGACGGCTTGAAATGTGCTCTTTTTAAATGAGTTGCATATACTTAGCAATTTTTCCGTCTAGCCTGTGCCCACATTAGTTTCTGTGGTACTGTCACCTGTGTAGTCGATCAATCTCAAATATAGTCTTTACATCCGGCCAGTCTATCATTCTGGTCATAAGGCCAGGAGATGAAGGTTTCGAAATCCGCACCCTTCTTTCTGACAGATACATGCAGACTTAGTGTTGAATCTCACAATTTCAAAATAACACAACTAGATGGTGTGAACATGGCATTCATCCTCGCTGTTGTAATATTATTTTGGCACAGGTAGTGTTGAGTTATCTAAACATCAAAACCTACTGTATTAATTCAAAGTAGCGGATTGTAACTCTGAAATCAGGCAATGCTGTTGCCAGAGTTACGAAGAGAAACAGCTCCAAATATGTCAGATCAACGGTAAGAAACATTTACCTCAGCCAAGGATCTTTGCTGTGATCTATTAATATGGGATTAGGCGTAGATCACAGCTGAGGAGTCTACCAGGTTAAAATAGTGGTATTTAAAAACAGCTTAGCGCATAGAAACTCTGCACCACAAATAACCTTGCAAAATTAACCAATACATGCATTTACTGGGCAAAACTCCAATAAATTATGTTCACTAAGACATTCTCTGTTCCTCTGCGACTTTTTGCCACAAAACATAGCCTTTAAGGTTGGTAAATCTATGATAATTCACAGTTGTGACTTAAGCTCACATGCCGTGTCGACATCGTGACGTAATATCCGCGCACGAGTGGTTAACCTTTCACCACTTCTCCATGTTTTGATCAGCTGGCTGTCAGTTCTGACATTTTGCATTTGTCTGAAGGCTATGGATCACAATACGAGCCTATTTTTGACTTTGCTCAAGATTTACAGGAGAATGATGATGTAAGGGCGAGTAGCGATTGTGGCAAAATGTGTGTAACTATTTTAGCTTTCAGAATTGCCCTGCTATATGTGTATTCAGAACGAATCTTATGCGCATGCATCGGATTTCAGCGAGAGGGTAGCTTTCTGTAAACATTTTACTGGAATCAGGTCTACATATCTCTTGGGCTAAGGGTGGCTTGCGGTCCCTGTGTTTCAATATATATAAGCCACCCTTAGACTGAAGTGTCGGGCTACTTTTACCGCATCTTCACCTGCGCATTAAAACTTCGATCCTAGCATAAACCAAGTGAATCTACTAGCCTGTTCTAAGCCTCGCCAAGCCAAAAACCATCTGTGACAACTGCACAAATTCACAAATACATTTTCAGACACTTCCCCCACATGTTTGGTTTGGCGAGACTCATAACAGGTTAGCTGATTATGGGGACCAGTCGGTTGACATCGATTCAGGCGATGGAAGTTTTAATGTTCTGGTAAACATGTGATAATTGTTTTTTAATGTCAGTCTGGCACATTTGAAGCTGTTTCTCTCCTTAACTCTTGCAACTGCATTGCTCGATTTCTGAGTTACATTCCGCAACTAACTGTAGGCCTACTATTACTAAACCCTTCGCTGCAATGGAGTCTTGGAGATCTTCAGCATGTTACGCATCACCCAATGACAACAACAGTAGTGCAAACGTGTCTCACAAAGCAAAATGTATGTTTACTTAGAGCCCTTTATTATGATCGGCATTAAGTCCTTCAATCGTCTTCAATTGATGATTTGGAAATAAAATTTAATCCGAACACAGTCACTGTTGTTGTTGTATCAGAGATGTTGCACTGCAGCAGCTAAGGTGTGAAAATATCTCATTCCAGAACACATTGGCCGTACTTACTCAGGTTATTTGCCTTACGAGACAGCCGCGTGCCCTGAGTTTTCGTTCAGGCTGCTTCCGTCAAATGATTTTTCCCACAGTCTCCGCAATACCGGTTTATGACAGGTCTACACCATATCAACAGTGTTAAAAATTTGAAACGATATGTCTCGGGTTGTAGGATTGGCCGGTGATGACATCACGCAGCGCCCCCTGGCGGTCTGCAGGTGTATTATTGGTTGATATTAGCCGACCTAATTCTGAAATAGTCTTGGAATGTTGCTCCTCGCTTAGGGCCAGGTTGCCGTGGAATGCCAGGGAGGCTGACTTGGTCTTTAAATAGCCTTTCATGAGATGTTGGGTGCTATATTAAACAGCTGGGTAACTGTGGCTTTCCGTCTGCCCCCCCCCCTCCCCCCACTTCCTTACGTAATTGTGCTAATGTCCTAATGATAATACCCGTACTGGTATGACTAGTATGATTTTTGGCTGATGTTGTGAGAGCCATTTTTGAAATATGTGGCATTAAACTGAACAAAATCCACACTCGATGTAAACGTGACCAGTTTTAAAGTCTCACTTTTAAGTGGAGTTTCAGGAAATTAAAAAATGACCCACTTTGAAATAATCAGTTTACTACTGTAAAATAAGAATAATACAAAGTTTTCACAACTAGTCTATTTTTTTGTCAAAATAGGTCAATGTTTTTTTCACAACAGGAAAATTTCTATTTTAACAGTGATATTTAATTCAGAAGTGACAGCTTGTTTCAAAAAGCATTTGTAGAGATATCTTTCATCATCTAGTTACATCAGAACATCTGGTCATAACCAGATTAATTTCATTTTGATTCAAAATTTCTTTGATTCCCAAAATTTTAGATACTTGCATATATCAGACTGATGAATGCAAAGTCTGATTAGCCAGATTTACATCTATATCTGATTATTTCTGAGATAATGTACATGATGACCTACCTATTTTGTATTTTTTGTCAGCCAAACAACTTATTTCAATTGGCGTTTTAGTCAGGGGGTAGAGGTAAACCAGTACCCTTCACCAGTTACCTGACATAGCCACTGTCAAACCAGCAAGAGGTGGATTTGAACACAGGACCTCCTTGGCAGATTATCTTATCCTCTTAGCTAATGAGGTTCATTCCAAGCACAATTACAGTATAAAATAACTTTTTGAGATTTTCGAAACGAATGAGCTCATATATACCATGCCTTGTGGGAAGAGATGCAAAGTAAGATCATCAACACCCAAGTTTATGCCAAGTAAAATACATGCATTTATTATCAGCACTCCAGCATTTACATGTTTCCAGAAACAACCAACAAAGCTGTCATTTCCCATAAAGGAGAACGATAGACAGCTTGTTATAGCTGAAATATATGTACATGTAAGATAAGAGTGAAGTCTAGCTTCCTCGGCTCATAGCACTAATTGGTTTCTATTGAAATTGTTATTTCGATCAGCACATATTGACAGAAATGTAATTTACAGAACTATCGAAGTATGTTTACACACTTTTGAATACCTTTTTTTTCCCCCACCAATGATGACACAAATTTACACTCAACATAAATTAATCCAGCAGATTTGATCAATTATACAGTTCATATCACCATAAAAACTAGACTTTTTGTAAAAATGATTTTAATATTTTGTATATGAGGGATCACAGTAGTTGTGTTAAATGGGGAATAAATGTACATTGTAGCAGCACATCATATGTACTGGTGAGGTCAGTGGATTCATCATGTGGATCAAGTTCAATTAGACTAGACATATTGAAGTGCATTAAAAATTTTGCCCTTTTGAACAAGTACCTTAATCATCACTACAAATTCAGTGTGGTGTTAAAATTAGTGCACATACATTCTCCAAGGGCATATGGTGGATGTTAAATAGTTGATTCAAATGAAAATGATTTACCATATATTATGACATGAAAGGCCTCTCTTACTGGTCAAAAATTCTGCTGTTCACAGGGCTAACACAAACATAATTCATTGTTCAACAAGCTGTCTGTTCTGACCAACAACTGCAGAGGCACCACTTTTGCGTATAGCTTTTACTTCTCTACAAAGGGTTGTCTCCCCTAACTTAATTTTGAACTTGGCTTTGTATGTGTGGATACTCTCTCTGAATCCCTATTCGAAACATAGATACATACATCACAAAGTAAAAGGGTTCCAAAGCAATGGGAAACACAGATATATTTATGGTTTTCACTTTGGCGCTTGACAACAAAGTAGAAATTAAAATGCAAATATACATTGAAGATGGATTATATATTTTTTTGGAGGGTACCATTTAACCCTATCTTTGAGTGTACAAATTCACACATTTTCACATTAGTACCATGTCGTTCCTTTATCATTCAAATCAGAAATAGTTTCCAGACAAGATCTACTGTATTTTGTAAGGAAAACACATCCAAATCAATAAGTGTTTTGTTATTTTCCAACTAGCACGATATACAATAGGTATTACTATAGTATCAATAATTGCAAGACATTCACACATCCCTCAATACTGCTTCAACAAGTATTCACACTGGAGAACACTTATTCACACCAATCATATATAAGCATTAACGTCCTGTTGACAATTGCCAAAGTTTGTGTAATCACATCCTGTGCTTTAGAAGAATCTTGGACTTAGAGTATATTTCCTGCAACCATAACCCTAAAAATGAAAATCCCCAAGTCACTAATGTTTCCAGTGACACAAACTTGGTTCATTTCCTTTATATTTACACGATACTGATCCTTTGTATTTTGATCAATGTTTAGCCATTTTCTTGATACGGTCTAATCTCTTCTTCAGCGCAAGCATGTTGACAGAAGTCATTCCCACACTCTCCACAATCCCCACACTTTCTTCAGGTTTCGGCTCTGGTGGTTTTACAACAGGCTAAAAGCACAAACATACAAACATTTACCGTTTTCTTCTAATTTTATATAAGGTAAAAACCATCACATACTATTTTGAAGATCAGCAAAAAGCTGCAAACAAAAATAAAAGGCAAAACCAAACAGCTTGCTTGATTTTTTTTTTCCCCACGAAAGGACACGGTTAGAAATTTGTAGATCTAAACCTGAGCATTTTTACATCATTATTTACTGTGCTTAAACAATGCTTACCACAATTTTCACAGGGCTTGTCTTTTTGGGTAGGCTGGGAGATGGCTCTTGAGGTTCTTGGTTTTCTTGCTGCTGTTTACATGCAAACAAAGGGACAATGATTCAAAGTGTACAAAAGCAAAAAGAACCAGAATAAAAGGCTTTTCGTGCATCCAAATATACAATCATATAATTTCTTTATGTTCCTAACTTTTTATATGTGCAGGTTATTGTTAAGAGGGCTCTACCAAAGGTAATCAGCCAATATTTAGCAGTCAAGATTTCTTCTTAGTATTCCCTTCCTTGAGATGTTACTTTGCCCATCACTGCTGTAAGAAATGGTAAATTAATGGATTCAAGTATGTTATGAAGACAGTGACTGGAATGCTGCGCATGTTCTTGAAAAGAATGCAGTTTCTTTCTGCCATAAAATTACCTCGTGCATCTGGTCCAGCCCACATTTGTTTCGCAAGTTCCGCAATTTCTCTTGGAAAAATACTGCAGTGTTCTTCTCTGAGTCAATCAGTGACAGCGAATTGGAATCCTTCAACAAATTCCCTGAAAAGAGAAAAAACAGATCTCATACAAGCGTTGTTTATACCGGTATCTGGAGACATAGGCCCATGTTGTTGTTGTAAAGTTGCTGTGAATAAGCACATTCTACCAAATTCGTTGACACAGAGTTTTAAGTACTGATATCTAGACCAGCTATGGTCCAGTTGTGGGCAATCAATGACGCCAGTTATTGCTGAAGTAGTCTTTATTTCATTGTAAATGTGAGGCTCGGAATGGTAGTTGAAAACCTGTCTCTATGTAAGTTATGTGCATATTAATGAAGACACACCTCCACTTCTACCAATTACAACTTGTGCTCGCTTGCCAAAGTACTGTTCTTGTGCACTGCTAACACGGATTACGTCGCTTTCCACTCATATCAAAACATCGGGCTGACAGAATGGTCTGTCATGGAGAGATTTCAAAGGCACATACTGCCAAAGGCGGAAAAATTGTACTGTCATTTTAGATGTTTACTGACATGTATTCAACTTTGAGTGAACAATGTTCATTTTTATCCAGGGTTTCCCTTCGACGATTATCTCACTTAAGTTGCTCTATTTAGAAAGGCTGATTTTTTTTTGGAGTCCGTTACCTCCCCTTGTTTTTCTAGATGACTGGAGATGTTCAGCAAATTTGAAATGTCACACACAGTACTGTGTTGTAATTATGCCGGCTACTATGTAACTTCAGAGATCTCTGGAAATTATGAATACTTTATAAAACATTATCAATAGAGAGGAAGACCGTATTTGGTTTACTAGACTTTTCATATTGATTACATGTGCAATCCACAATCAAACATTGCATTGTGGAAATCTTTGCGCTGCCTCATTTGCATACTATCTCGTTGGGTGGACAGTTTAGACCAGTGACGGACTTCCCTTATAATTCTCTTAATTGACATTTTTCGGAAAATATAGGCCCTGAAGGTTTAGTTAGGAGACAAATAAAACACACCTTTGTATTTAGCTGAACCAACTCAGAATATACTTTTGGTGGTATGTCCATTTGAGAACTGCATGAACACACCAAAGAAGAGTCCCTCTCCTGCTCAATCTGTCCTAAAAAGTCATTTATCTATTAAATATACTGCAAGGCGGATATGAAACAACCTCACATACCAGGACGATGTTTGCTCTCCCCTTCTTGCTGCACCGCCTTCAGGTCTCTCTCCACGTAATGGCTAAAAGACTCTGCAGATTTTTTCAGAAAACTGACCAAGTCAGCCTGACCTCTTTTATTTTTGAATTCTATAAGGGCATCTAGTCCCTGAAAAACGACAAGCAACCACATTTAATATATATACTGATAAAAATCATAAAATACTAAAATTCATATATACAAAACATACATACATGTATGTGCACATAAATAAAAATGTTGTACAAGATCAGTTGCTGTGAATTCAAGTCCAGCTCATACTCGCTTCCTCTCCATCTGTACATGGGAAGGTCTGCCAGCAACCTGCCGATGGTCATGGGTTTCACCTGGACTTCCTCCCACCATAATGCTGGCTGCCAGCGTATTAGTGACATATTTTGTTATACAGTCTAAAACGCCAATCAAGTCAAGATTATACATTTCTTCTGATAAAATAAAAAAAAAAAAAACAACAGCAGTTATTCTTTGCCCAGGATTTTGATTGGGCTCAAAATCAATCTGAAAACAAAACAAACTGACTTCAGTAACACCTATTTTTAGTGATGGTCATGGTGGTTTGAAACAGATTCAGTGTGATACATATATATATATATATATATATATATATATATATATATATACATGTACAACGTATCATGTGTGCCATAGACTTCAAAAATGGCACAAGGGAAGCAACACGGGTGAATCTGTGATATAGCTGTGTTTAGCATCAGGTCTCGACTGGAGTTCCCTCAGCAGTAAATGCTTAAGTTCTACAAGCTCTGCACCAACAACATCCCACTCTGCATAAACTCACCTCACAGGCCTGACCCTGGCCACGCTGGGTTCGCAGCTGACATAATTTCTCACGGTAAGAAATTGCTGTTTTTATTGCAGAGTCACTGATAGGCAGCCAATTGGAATCTCCTACCACATTCTCTACAGACGAATTCATCAGCACATTCTCACCGCTAATCACCCTTGAGTCACACACAGGATTTGGGCTCGAATCTCTTAACACTTTACTTCCTGGAAAGAGACATCAAAGTAAAAGATGCTATATCAGAAGAGGCATATTTTATATCTCTGTGGTTTATACTTCCATAATGATAAATAAGCCAATAAGTATTTACTCACTATGCTTTCCATAGATCAGTAAAATATATTAACAAAGCAAAAATAAAATACATGGTTAGAGCTACTCCAGTGTCAGGCCCTGAAGGGTAAAATGATAAGGATCAAAATAGTCAGAATTGCTTTCCTAAATTCTAAAAAAAAAACTGCACTGTATTAAAATCACTGTTGCTTGTTTCAGAGGATTGTAAGGAGAGAACATTATTTTGTCGGTTCCAATTTTGCCTTGTGTAAGAATCATTGCCAAAAATTACATACTTTTAAATGCGAATGAAGGGGCCTCCGTGGCTCAGTCGGTTAGCGCGCTAGCGGAGCGTAATGACCCACGAGCCTCTCACCCATGCGGTCGCTGTGAGTTCAAGACCAGCTCATGCTGGCTTCCTCTCCGACTGTAAGTGGGAAGGTCTGCCAGCAACCTGCGGATGGTCGTGGGTTTCCCCCGGGCTCTGCCCGGTTTCCACCCACCATAATGCTGTCCGCCGTCGTATAAGTGAAATATTCTTGAGTACGGCGTAAAGCACCAATCAAATAAATAAATAAAATAAATTAAATGCGAATGACGTCATTTCAACATAACTGCCTTTCTAGACGTCACATCTGCCCGATTCATTGTCACATAAGAAATAATATCATGTCACATCAGGAACATTTTTTATGGAAACTACTGAGGATTTTGTGTTGTAGGGGAGAAAAACTTATTCACGGTAAATACTTGTGAAGTATGATGTAAGCTTTGTTTTATAGGGTATAATTTATATCACTTTAATACTTCCACCTTGTTTTTCTTGGGGTTGAAGTAACCCTTCAACAAGAGTGTTGCAGTCCAGACTAACAGAAAAATTACATTCTTGACATCAAATTTTCTTAAAGATGCATGTTCAAGCAAGAACAAAAAAAACCATTCCTGTTTACCTATAAATTTGAATCACCTTCCACATACCTGTATTGTGTTTAACTTCTTTATCCTGCTCTAAAACCTTCAGGCCTTTCTGTACATGAAGCTGGAAAGACTGCGAGTATTTCTGAAGAAATGAGTCCAGGTCAACCTCTGGGTGTTTCTTCATGAAATCATAGAGGTCGTTGAGTCCCTGCAAAAACAAGAGGATACATATTTGCTATGAAATGAAAGGTACTTAATGCATTTATGATAAGTCTTAAAATAAACTGCCCTATATTAAATTCATGCAAACAAAACTTTGGAAAAACAAGACAACATGTTCCAGACAAAGAATCAATTTGTTTGCTCATTTATCTATCAGATCAAGAAATGACATACTTATTAGGAATATGACTTTAATCTTAAGTCAGCTGTCAGGTTTGTTACTGATATACATGCACCTTGATTCAGTGCAGGAATGGTCCTCACAAACATGCACCTTGATCCAGTGCAGGAATGGTCCTCACATACATCCACCTTGATTCAGTGCAGGAATGGCCCTCACATACATGCACCTTGATTCAGTGCAGGAATGGCCCTCACATACATCCACCTTGATTCAGTGCAGAAATGGTCCTCACATACATGCACCTTGATTCAGTGCAGGAATGGCCCTCACACACATGCACCTTGATTCAGTGCAGAAATGGTCCTCACATACATGCACCTTGATTCAGTGCAGGAATGGCCCTCACATACATGCACTTTGATTCAGTGCAGGAATGGCCCTCACATACATGCACCTTGATTCAGTGCAGAAATGGTCCTCACATACATGCACCTTGATTCAGTGCAGGAATGGTCCTCACACACATGTACCTTGATTCAGCGCAGGAATGGTCCTCACACACATGCACCTTGATTCAGTGCAGAAATGGTCCTCACACACATGCACCTTGATTCAGTGCAGAAATGGTCCTCACATACATGCACCTTGATTAAGTGCAGGAATGGTCCTCACATACATGCGAAACACATAGAAACATTGCAGTCTTTTTGACATCCATGATAACCTACCTCTTCACTTTTCTCCTCTGAGCTAATCTTGCTTAAGCTTTCAAGCAAAATTTCATTGTTACTCTCCAAAACTTTTCTGGAACTCTGCCCCTGAAATATCATCACTCCATAGTTACAATTATTAATCTGCAGTGCAAAAACACTGAACAGAACAAACAGGCTACTCTATCGCTACATGATTTCTCTGAAAATTATTTACTTATTTCATTCTTGCCAAACACCATATTCAACAATTTTTCATTCAAGGTATATGATGGCAGTCAGTTTTACGGGCAACGAAAATCAGAGAGCCCTACTTAAACTAATTATTATTTCTAAAACTATTTATCGCTATGCCATAACAGAAGAGAAACACTACAGTCTACAGTAGCTTTGTCGTTAAAATTAATGTCATAATACTCTCAGTCATAAAAATGTACACTAAAATGAAGCATTATAATTGTCTTCATTTTACCATTTCTGATGAGCTGAATGTGTTAACAGTTTGAATGGAACTGTTGTTGTTACTGGTATTGCACTTCATCAACCATTCTGCATTTTTGCGAGAATATTCAAGCATATTCTGAGGGCTTGTTTAGATTCAGAAAATTATACTTTTTGTGAAGCCCTGAAAATGGCCGACCAACCAATGATAGCTTTATACATGTACATAAATAAGGACTTGAGAATTTGTGCAAATGTCGCATTATTCATGTAATGACGCATTTAACGATCGTTGTCTCTCAAAATTTTTCTCCAAGAAATTTTATTCATTTTATTGTTGTTTTTCACTTATTTAAGAATTTTTCAACTACATCATGGCGATCAGTTTTAAGTTTTGACGAACTCAGAAAGGATTAGTGTTCAGATTTTATACAGTATGTTTCCGAGAGGGCTTCTGAGAAACGTAATAATGACTTTAAACCCACCAAAGACAATAGATTTAATGCCCTAGCCGATCTCCAGCCAGCCGCCCTAAATGGCTCAGTGGCTGACGTCATAGATGGCCACCCCAAATAACCTGGGGATTTGTATCAAAATGATGTCATTTTCGTGACGGATTCTGGCTACTCTGAAGGAAACATAGTGCCTTATCAATTTGAACCCATAGTGGACAACGTTGAAGTTCCAATTAATGAAACACAGACATCTCTGGCCAGGCTATAGATTCTAAGTTTTGAGACGTTGAATTTGATCTTTGTCCAGGCATTTCCAACCGCACTGGCAATATATGGACTGCTAAACTATAGCTCTACTCTGTGTCGTACTGTACATTCCATGTGTATATTTTAAGATTTAGTATTTATTTACTATTTTTTCCCTCTGTCTGCTTTATAGGTTCTAAACTCAAATCTATATGCGGTGACAACTAATGGTACATATTATAGTCGGAATTCTGAATAAAGTCCTGTACAAAATATAAATTCATGCAGGCCGTGGGCATCAGAATTACAGTGTAAAGAGATTTACTATCTATCAGTTTTCAGTTCAGTTAATAATATTTTATAAGCATTGTGTGTAAGTGTCGTGGAAATTCAGCTGTATTCCTGTCGCAGCTTTCAGCTATAAAATGGCAAGAGCAGATACAACTGTTTTCGGTGTCTTTGGCCAAAGATGTGCCCTTTTTCAATACTTTTTACACTCAATTGAACTGTATACAGAGGGTGTCTATTTATGAATAAATAATGTCTCTGAACACTAATCCTTTCATCATATGGGACACACAAACTTGTATGCTGTATTGATGGTGGACAAGTGGCCCGTAACAAATGCATGACTGCTCAAATGGTTATTTTCACACAGGCCTGTCGAACAAGATGAGCTGGCGAGTCAAGACATTTTCTATCTAAGCCTGCATCTTGTGTGTTATTGGTTGTAAGTTACCCATTTTACCACTGAGTTCTGCCTCACCTTCCAAACCCAGAAATAGAAGTCAAATGCAGACAGCAACAAGCAAAGTGCCTCACCTGTTTAGAGGTTGACATGTTCTCCACAGACGCATTCATCGAGTCATTCTGGGAGGTATTGGAGACTACACGGACATCATTCCTGTTAGCCAAGCTCTTGATGTAAGTGATCACCTCAGAATCGCCCTGTCCTATGAGACTAGTGTGGTCCAACAGCTGCAACAAAAATGAAGAAAACATACATTATGCATTATTAATGTTATAATTCTTCAACCTTTTGCATATATGTATATGCAAGATGTTTATTTAAGCATCATTTGAGGGCAATATTCTGTGTAGTCTGATAAAGTTATACTTTTTGTGAAGCCCTGAAATCGAACCAATGTAGTTTTGTCTCCACAGTCAAATTAAAAAGGCATAAAAATTGGGTCTTCTACATGTATATGCGAAAAGGTTGAGGGAAATATAATAAACTAGTTTTCCAGACATATGCTGTTGCGGACTATCCAAAATAGTGCCCAAGAATCAGAATGAACTATAATTCATATATTCCTACCTTACTGCCTACAAGAGTGTAGGTCGTATGGATGATGGTTTTCACTGTCCTGTACTGTATATCAGACGACCTTTCCTTCCAGTAACTAGACGGGTAGGCTTTGAGGAAGGTATGAGCATCCAGCAACAAACGATCCAGGTTAATCTCCGCAATAAACTCTGGCATCAGTCTGATTACTTTCCATAAACACTGAGGAAACATAAGCAAAACTTTACACATATTTTTTTTTTTAATTTACTTAAAATTTTGTGCAATACCCAAATATTTCACTGTGGTCAGGTCAATACTCAAATATTCCACTGTAGTCAGGTCTGTGAATCAAGAAACCAGGTGGGAAGAAACAGGGCACAGCCCGGGGGAAACCCACAACCATCCGCAGGTTGTTGGTAGACTTTCCCACCACAGGCCAGTGATGAAGCCAGCAAGAGCTGGACTCAAAGCTACCGCATTGGTGAGAGATTTCTGGGTCATTACACTGGGACTATTTCTCAGAGGGTATTTTTGACGGTTTTAGACCTTTGCCCTTCATAAATCTAAATTATGTCACTGTTTCTGCCAACAAATTTAGACCCTTGCCAGGTTACCCCCCCTCCCCCCATCCCCCACCGAGTAGGCTTATGTCTTGTTGTAGCAATGAAAAATGCAGACATATGACTGCAATTTGACACTGCGATGGACGTAAGACAAAACTTTATATGTTTTACAGTAATCCTCTATAGAAAATGGACCAGGTAAGTATTTGTGCAGGTAATCGACTTTCATTATCGTATCTACATAATTTAGTGCACAATTTCAGTTCCAATTCCTGTCAAAACTAGGTTGTAAAAGTCACATCAGGTGGAGAGATGTAAAGCATAATTTAAGAAACCAACGAAGCAAAAACAGTTTGTCTGTCACAAATACATATACCCTACATCATCATTAAGGTAAGACATCTTACTGCCCCCTGAAAAGTATCATCTAACAACATTTCAGTCTTGTAAAAGACGAACAACCACAGCTTCAGCACTTAGACTGAGTTCATCTCTGGTACTGATCAATACTGTCACTACAAAACTGATACGAGCAGAGTTTCCAACCACTAGAAGTGTATTTCTAGCACTAAATGATTTGTACATGTATTGCTAACACATGTAGGCTGCTTGATGAATTTTCTGAATTACAATCAAGCTCACATGTATTCGATATAGCTAATAATGAGTACACGTCCTCTTCTCACCTTGGTTACGATATCTATGAACCTAGTAGAACAGGTCTCACTCCCCAAACACTCATGTAAAAGTTTTATCACAGTTCTGAAAGTACAAGAATCATACAGTATCTGTTACACACACATACTTCCATCAGGGAACACATTTAGTCAGTTTCAACATATATACAGTATAAGATAGGATATAAATGAGAGAACTAAAGAACCTTAATATTTGGTTCCAAGTGGTTTACAATTTCCCAAGGCATACACATTTAATATATTCCATTTACCAAAAACCATCCTTAGTAAGTTCTTATAAATATCTTTTTTTTTTTTTATTTAGTTGGTGCTTTATGCCGTACTCAAGAATATCTCACTTATAAGATGGTGGCCAGCATTAAGTTGGGAGAAAACCAGGCACAGCCCTAGGGAAACTCACGACCATCTGCCGGTTGCTGGCAGACCTTCCCATGTACGGCCCGGGGGGAACCCACAACCATCCACAGGTTGCTGGCAGACCCTCCCACGCATGAGCTGCACTGGAACACAATATCTTTAAGGATATTTTCTAGGAGGTACCATGGTTACAACCATCATTCAAACAATGTTCCTCTCTACACTCACCCTATAATTATGGTCGGATCACTATTTCTCACCATCTTGACGATCGCCACATGGACAGTCTTGATGACTTGGGGACCATCTTTAAGTGTTTCTAATCTCTTGACCAGAAGGTTGGTCACCAAATTA
This sequence comes from Liolophura sinensis, assembly GCF_032854445.1. Taxonomy (NCBI): domain Eukaryota; kingdom Metazoa; phylum Mollusca; class Polyplacophora; order Chitonida; family Chitonidae; genus Liolophura; species Liolophura sinensis. The sequence continues at coordinate 49,797,982 of NC_088300.1, forward strand.
CTCAGCAGATCTTTGAGGATATCCCTGGAAGCTTGTCTCCCTAGGTTCTTGTGTTGAAAGACCTAATGGACAGAATGGCAATAAAACGAATTATACTGAACACCACTGTTTCTTGCTAACAAAAAAAAATACATGTATGATGTGATAGTAAATAGCAGGTTAACCATTTTCCAAGTACTCCCAATGTTAGTGTCTATTATTTATTTCACTGCTGTTTTATGCCATACTGAAAAAACTTTCACGTATATGATGGAGACCAGGATCATGGCGAGAGGGAAACAGGGAATGTCTTCATTATAAGTAGGGTTAAGTGATATAGCTCATGATTGCCTGAATTGCTTTCCTAAACTGTACAAATAATGCAACGTATTAAAACTGCTGTTGTTTTAGTTTCGGAGGATAATACAAAAACAAAAGTTTTCTGTGGTTTCCACTTTTGGCTGATGTGACCTCATGCAAGAACACATGACCACCCATCACTGAGGTAGAGCCACAAATGACGCTGTACGTTCAAACTCCCTTGATGTCATTCCAGCCTTACTCAATGACATGTGACTTATTCAGCATTGTCTTGAGAAGTTCCATCAGGCAAATTTTACAGAAAGTGAAATAGGTTTTGTTCAGTTAAAGGGGTTAAACAGTGTTATTTATTGTAAATCTTTTTGACAAAAAAAAAAAAAAAATCCAGAAAGCTATTAAAATTCACGACAGGAAAAAAGTCAGAATTTTGTTGTAGCTGTCTGACATGGCCCAAACTCAAACTTGGGCTGTCACATACCAACTATCATTTCAGTAATAAGTGTTATTTTGAAAAGAAAGTTTGGAAACCTGATTTGTGACGGATTGGCAGATGAGATATAAACCTGGGGAACGACAGGAGACTAATTACAGGTACAAGGGAGTGGCAATTGGCCAACAGGTCAAACACGAGAACAGACAAAAATTGTGAGTGGTGTCCATGGTGGCTGGGAGGGTTTGTTCAACAGGTTATACTGAAACGACTTACATCTAGAACAGTTCCCAGCAGGCAACGGTAGAGTTTCATCACATCCTCCTGGAGTGTCATCTCGTCAGCCATGTGTTTGGAGTAGACCATCTTGAGCTGCATGGATAACGTCAGCAACAGTTTGTCTATGTGGTTCACCATCAGCTCTCGTTTCTCCTTGTCCTTCAACACTTCATTTATCTGAAAAGTTGTCATTGCAGAAGTCGTCACTGAACTGACTGACAGATTGCTTGATTTATTTGATTGGTGTGTTATGCAGCACTCAAGAATATTTCAGTTATACAACAGCGTGGCCCATTGATGTCATCACTCTAACTATACATGCACAAACATGACTGATCAGTATCAAAAAACTAATGTAAATCTTCAACCTTTTCGACCCCTAAAGCACTTTTTTCAGAGAATTTTATACATACAATTATAATGCAAATAATGGCAAAAATGATTTGTTTGTGGCACTAGAGATGCAAGCTTTGTAAAACTGTGCAAATTATTCATCTACACCCTATACTTCTTTCAGGATGTTTCAAAATATTGGTCACAGTAGTGGTTGAAAAGGTGGCAGAATTAGTTTATTCTCAAAACAGCCATCATTTGTTTGTTTGCAGTTAGAATTACTTATTATATCCACATACAACTTGATAATTTATCAGCTAAAACAAACCATGTGCATTCAATTATTTGCTATTTAACTCAATAATCATGAATTTTTCACTTATACAATGGTGGCCAGTATAACTTTTGGAGGAAATTCAAGTGCACAAGGTAAACCAGCAACCTTCCACAAGTTCCTGATGAACTTCTCCATACCACAATGATGGCAGACAAGTGGTTTTCACCAAACGCAAGATTGTGCAAACTGCCCCGCAAATGATGCCAGCTACTTGTTATCAAGAATGATGAAAGCAGGTAAATTTATAAATTTCTTCCCTGAAACCAGGACTGAAATCACATCTTGTGTGCTTCATGATTTATTTATTTACTTGATTGTAGTTTTACACCACACTGAAGAACATTTCACTTATACAACAGCAGCCAACATTATAGTAGGAGGAAACTGGGCAGAAAGCCATGACCATCAAAGCCAAGATATATATATCACATAGGAGAGAATGCCATGTGACAATTATAACCAATAATGGTCAACAGTTGGAATGATTTACACAATGTGACAGCCTCTTCGCCTCGCCACCCATTTGGCAGGTAATTCATTGTGTTTTACATTTTTTGTAGAAACCAATAAGATACCTTGTATTAAATAAATAGCCTCCCTCACATTTCACATCCCTTCACTTGTCTTCTGCCTTGATAAGGAAAAACATCTGGCAAAAGGCCTTTTACAATTGTTTATTTGTTTGAATGAATATTGGTAATAAGTACACCTGAAACAGCCTACCTGCGCCAGGGCTTGAATTGATGACAAAGTATCTGTGCTGGCTATGTCAGAAATCACAAGACCAATAGCCGAGGAAGCATCATTTGTCAAGAGATCAACAAATGTGGATGGTGAACAAGGTCGGGGCCTAAAACATGATCAAACAGCAAAACATGCCGGTCACAATTCAGGACAAAAAGCTTTGATACATGATAATTGCATACAATGTGTTCACCAGAGCTAGAATAGTCTATACCAGAGCAATTCTACATCATGACTTGTATATACCTTAGTTCTTCAACCTATCAACCACCTCTGCAACCAATATTTTGAAACACATTGAGCCATGGGGTGTAGGAAACTAATTTTCACAGCTTTATGAAGCTTACATTTCCAGTGACACAACTGAATCATTTTGATAATAACTGCATGCTTAAACACCACTGATTTACAGCGTCCTTTATCATTAATAAGTTCCTTTGCATGCTTTAAGCTTAAATGTAATGCAACTATCTGATGAAGAACCTAACAATTTAACCAGATACTGGGGACCATCCAGAGAATATATATAGCTTTTGCTGTGTTTTGCACATTAGTTTTGAAGATATAATGTTAATATCAAGCTGAATATGAAATCTAACCAGAAAATAGGTCAACTGTTAGTCAAGGTAACCACAACCTGATCTCTAATATACCTGTCAGTGAATTTATGTTGTAGGAAGTTATGTCTCAGTAATTTTGGAGATTCAAAGTTTCCAGCTTCTCGCGTCTCGGCAAAGAGCAAGTGATGACAAATAACATGTAACTGAATTTTGTAGATTTCTAGGGCTAGTGCAACGATTTCTTGTGAAAGAAATAGTTTTAATACTTTTCAATAAAGAGTTTTTTTTATCAAAGAGATCTGATCATTTTTTATGGTTCAGAACAGCTATGAGACAACATCTAAACTAAGAAATTGCTTGCAAGCAAAAGGGTTTCAAATGACCACAATCTAAGCTGTTCTTGGTATCTAGAAGAGGAATCCATGCATGAAATCTTAATGAACCTGGCTCAGTGATTAAGCGAGTTAGTGATTACGGTTTAATGTCATACTTAACAATTTTTCAGTCATATGACGATGAAGGAGTCCTTACAGTGCATGTATGTGTACTGTGCTTCCTTGTTGCAGGACAAATTTCCACCTCTCTTTTATCTAGTGCTGCTTCACTGAGACTCACTGAAGGCAAGTAAGTTGCCACACCTGAGCCATTATACTGATACGGGTCAACCCGTCGGTGCACTATACTCTTAATGTTGAACGTCAAGCGAGGAAGCTACAACTTCCCCTTTTAAAATCTTCAGTGTGTTCGGACCTTGGATTGGCCTTGCATCTACCGCCCCCGAAGTGGACTGTTTAAAAACTGAGCCATCAGGGCTGGTCAACTTGGCCCAGTAGTTTTAAAGATAAAATATTTTCAAGCCACATCTGAGTTCTGACCTGAGCAAAATGGATCAAAAGTCAGTTGTTTTGGCCACAATCTAAGCTCAGACACTTACAAGTTCACCATGACAAAGCATGTGTGTGTATTAAAATGCCCCTTTCAATCCATATCTGGCATATCCGGTAACTTCATCCCATAGGGTCCAACTTGAAAATCATCTAATTTGTGGAAAATGTGGACTACTGTAATTCCTCACCCTTTTTGCATAAAAACAGCAACTTTTGGTTCAATTTATTAAAAGTCCAATTTTTTATTTTATTTTGGAGACTCAGGTTAAGTTGGCCAATTTCCTGACTTCACAAAAACTATAATTTTATCAGTCTACACAGAAAAATGCCTTCAGAATATGTTTGAATAAACACTTTGCACACATGCGAAAAGGTTGAAAAATTACAGTACCTCAGCAATTTTTCACGTTGACACATTTACAAGATCGGAAAGCCTTGAATAACAGGAAAATCATAACAGCAACATAAAAACACCAAATAAAATTGGTGTTGCTTGACTGACGGTGGGTGGTTTAGGTGAGTAGAATGAGAAACAAGATACCAACGTGTTTGTTTTTGGCAGTTCCACCTTTTCCGCCAGAATATTACTAATGTAGTCAAGGTCTGCAAGATTGAGATCCACCTCCTTCAAGTCCACCTCCTCCACCTCAAGAGAGAACTCGATCTTCTTGATGGGCCGACTGGGCGTCGGCGCTGACTTGGGGTTTCGAACAGTGGCACTGAAACACCATGGATAGGGATTACAAAAGCAGGAAGTGCTCAACGAAACTATGTTCAGGTTAATGTAAAGTTTCAGGTGTCGCACAGATTCCCATAAAATGCAAAAAACTTTAACCTCATGTGCACACAGATCAAGGACATAACCATTACAAAACAATGTGGGATGGTGTGCATGTGTCAGAAATATACAGATGTCACCAATGAACATATTGGGAACGCGGGGCTGGCTTAGATACCCTCAATTTAGGCACTCCCCAACAAAGTAGTTTTGACAGTCAGCTCCGATGACGTCATCATAGCAGGCTATTTAGTTTGCAGACTGACCAATGGGGCCTTAAGAAATCTGTTGATAAAAACCATTTTTATGCCCCATGAAAAAAGGTGATGTTTCCTTGTACTTTTATACACTAGGCCACATCATATACTCCATATTAGGAAGTAAAAACCAAGCAATTTGTGCATTTTTAAGCCAGTTTGACAGACTGCCCTCACCTGTCCCCCTTGTCTGTGGGAGGTGCGCCATTCTTCGGCCTGTCTCGGTTACTCTTTGAGGGATGAGTAGGCTGTGGGGTTTGGGGAGGCTTGTTCTTGGCTGATCTCTTTATTCTCTCCTCCAACAAACTCTGGTCTTTATCCTTCAACTAAACACACACACACACACAAAAAATGCACTGCTGGAATAATTTCATTAATACTGAACAATACTGTTTTATTTTATTGCGCTATAAAATGTAAAACCTTGGGAAGGAATTGATGATTGACAATGGGAAAGGTTCATTTTGTCTCATTGTCTTTAAAATTCCAAAATGTTCAAAAGAGGTCAACAGGCATTCACACAAAATATATTTGTCACATGTGGTTTGTTCTTGTTTTATGGGTTTTTTTCCACTGTCTATTTGTCAAATGGCCCGGAAACGATTGAACTATGGTTTCTATCACACTGTTTTGCTATATGAAATAGTAAAGCAGTTGTGCAGGTCATGTACACACAAAAAATCTAAAGTTAAACATAACAAATATTAATCGATTGTTTTCTTTCATTGTTGGATTTTGTGATACTGGGGAAGTAAATTTCAGGAAAAAATATGAAATGTAAACCTAGGAATTTACTTTATGTTCATTTCATGCTGATCAATATTGGTACAGTAAAAACAGGCACTGGTTTCATGAAATGCATTTTATAGCTAAGTAAGCCCTTCATTACAATTACATGTATGTGGTAGAGACATGAAGTGCACTTAGCTAAGGGTTTCCTAACACTAAGTACACATCATGAAACTAAGCCTTGTTTTGGTTAATATTGAACAACCAGAGAAACCCTCACAATTACAAGATGCAGATAAAATTATCACAATTTTGTTCATGTGCGAAACATAATTTGTAAATATTAATAATAAATCACATACACGCCCGATATACTTGTACGTCTGTTCACCCAGGATATGATGTGCCGACACAAGGGAGTTAAGCGCGGCCGACCTCACACAGTTATCCCGGTCCCCAATCTGCTGAGCGATAAGCTTCAGGGCCTGGGCTGGGGACGGCTGACACACATTCACTCCGTAATACTCAATCAGACATCCCAGCTCTTCCAAGCATTCTGAGAGGGAATAAAGAACAAAAGGGCATACATGAAGCTAATATTCATTAAACATTAGCATTAAAACTGGCTCTATCAAGCAAAATAAAACAGTGGTCTGGAAATACCAGCTTTGTGCTTTCAACTGCTCAACCACCTGCTATTAACCTGCATTTTTGCAAGCTGAAGAAAAGTGCCCTAGAAGCATGAAGTTGACCATTTATAGACCACAACTGATCAGAGTGAGCAGGCAACTATATTCACAGAACACTGCCGTACAAGTGACTCTTCACCTTCTGAAGGTGAAGGGTAGCAGGGATGATAAAAACGTGTTAAACATGTGCAATTATCGCTGTGAACCATCAGGATGGATGGTCTAGTCTGGTATATATTTACAGGCTTTCACTAAACACATATAACTGAAAACAGTCAAACAGGATTAAACGTTTACAAAACAAATGGAGAAGTACCTGTTCGTAACTTGGCATTCTTGGCTTTAAGACCATCTATGATAAAGCTGAACATTTTGCTGGCTGGGTAAACTTTACAGATCAGTTTGAAGATTGTCCTCACTTCTCGTCTGACATTGTCTTTAGGATCTCCTACCTGTGAAGAAACAGAAAACACTGGATGATAAGACTAAAACAATAAACAATATAATATGAATTATATGTATAATCATATTCTCCAGGTTCAAGTTGTGCTAAATTTATAGCACTTAAATCATTTAAAACAGCCTCAATGTTTAAACCAAGCTCCAGCTGATGGGTTCTTACAGACTCTGTTCATACACCAGATTGTGCTTAAATAAGCAAAATTTTCTGCAAATGAAGTACTATGTAAAACATGAAGAAAATAACTGCTAAATAAATATAAATATTGATTATATTTTTTCTGCTCTTACTTTGTTGACTAGGTAGGGTATAAATGATCCAGCCTCCGAGTCGGTCATGCGGTAGTCCATCTCAGCCAGGGCTGTGAACAAGTTGATCAGATACTCCAGAGCTTTGTTCAACATGCTCGGGTTTGTATCGAAAAATCTCAAGGTCATCCAGCGCAGCAGGAGGTCCAGATTGGCTGCTGTCCCTTCCAGGTTATTCTCTAGAAGCTGCATAAAAAAAAAGTAAAAAAATGTTACTGACATTTGCAATTAACTTTCAAATGGGAAGATAAAAATTTAAAAAATAAAGTAATAATTTTATTCACAACATCAAGCTCTCTATAACAAATATTCTCTACTGTTCCTCTAAAATAAAAGAAAATCATGCAATTTTGGCATGTTATCTACTGTGTGACGATTTTTTTTTCCATTTTATCACAGTAAATCTGGTTTTTGTGAAACAAATATGTGAAAGATCTTTATGTATTTATTTGATTGGTGTTTTACACCATACTAAAGAATATTTCACTCACACGACTGCAGCCAGCATTACTGTGGGAGGAAACCAGGCTGAAAGATTTTTATACATGCTGAAATATTTGTGTCATCCTCTGAACACTGATATGACAGATTTGATCAATACTCTAACTTGGCTTGAATGGTTATGTATAGCATTTATTTCATAACGGTTTGACGTTGCCGTACTTGTCTAACAGATGTCAAATTTATGGGGAAAGGAAGCCAAGTATGGACATCACTGCTTCGTTAGGTAACTGAGCTGGAAAACACGTATGTAAAACCGTAAAAATATCAACTTCTGAGAGTAAGGCTATCCAGAAAACTTGTGCCTGAACGTTCACAGCTCATAAAGACTTATCTATACACCTATGTACAGGTCACCCACCTTCATCAGGGATTCTATGGCCTTGATATGCTGTTTGAAGTCAGCATGGAACAGTTGAGCCATTACAGCTTTGTTGAAGTTACGTTCCATCTGTAACTTGAGCTGTTCCAAGAACTCAGCACGAGGTTCACTGAAATTCCACTTAAGAGTCTGAAATGAATGAATGAATTAATGGTCATGGCGTCATGCGCCTTCAGCAACAGTGCAACCATATCATAGTGGGAACCGAGTTTGAAATGGAAATTAACAATAATTTCCGATTGCTGTTTTATGTTGTACAGTTTTCAATTATAGCATGGTGGTTAGGAATTATGCATAATTTATGACAGCTTCTTGCCACGAAGCAAATATTAGAGCCACATGCTGGTCAGAACATATCTCTTAAATCCATAATTCACCTTAAGGGCCTTTTCTTCTTTAAGCCTCTGTTCTTTCGACACATTTGTAATAATGGCTGGTGTTGAATCTTCTTCCTCCTTCTTCTTTTTACTGCTGGGGGGTGGGGCCTGGCAGGAAAACAAATGGTTGACGTTTTAAGAGCCTAAATGACGGACAATAGTTATAACACTACCTTATTCTTACTTAAAGTTTGCAACCGGGAAACACAAACATTACTTAAACACAACTCCAATTTTGGGTTACATTTGAACATGGACAGTAATGCTTACTAATCTTACCAAAAGATGACAACATGGGTGAACAAAAGAAAAGTCTATAAAAATCATCCCGAACATCATCTGACATGAAAAAGAGAACTAGCCTTACCTTTGCCTTTGAGACTCCCCCCTTAGATTTGCCCTTTGCGGCCGGGGTGGATTTACAGGCAGCAGAGATGATACTCTCCACTTCCTCATCATCCTCGTCCCTCACTTCCTGTTTGGGGGGCAGGGCTGCTGCAACTGGAGCTGGCTTTTTAGCAGCTTTCTTGGCTGGCTTGGCAGGGACATTAGCACGGGCTTTCTCTATTATACCCATGATTTGGTCTTTAGAAGCAGGCTACAATGGTATCAAAATCTTATTGGTAATATCTGAAAACTTTCTGCACATTAGTAAGGGAGTGTAGCCAAAATGCGTGAGGGTTTCAATTGTAAAGTTTCAAGTTCGCCAACGACTGATTCTCGATTGCAGCAGGAAATTTCACACCATTTCCAATTATATTTCACGTCTGCAATTTCAACGCCCAGCTCGCGATTGCTCTCAATTTAATGAAATCACCTTTCAATGGAGACTTCAGCTCAGCAGTGTCAAATACTGATACATTCATTCACCTGTCTGAAAACCGCACAACTCCGTTATCGGTACACACATGAATATAACTAATCCCGAACTACCAGAGCGTCACAGTAATCTTATGATCAGTATAAAATTTGTCAAATATAATGAAAATCAAAACACTTAACCTTTCTGGAGATGAAATAATGCTGTAAGCCTTGTGCAACTGGAAGATGTCAGAGACATTAAAAAACATATCGGTTTTGACGTTACATGATCAGCAACAAATAACAATGTGCTCCCGGAACAGTGCATTGTGAATGTACCAATTCTAATAAAATTACTGAAATGTTTTCAAGTTTAAATATATGATCAAGTCTGCAAAAAAGGATACTTTACATTAAATGCAAGATGAAAGCAGGGAAAACCATTCAAAGTCTAATAACGTCCTGACTTGCTCAATGTCAGCTCAGCTAGGAATCACACTGTGAGAGGTGTTCTGACTTATAAACCTGTTCACCAAAGGCAACCTTCAGAGAATGGAAAAAATTGAGAAAATTGGCTATGTAGAGATTATCTTTTTGCTGCTGCTGATACCCGTCTACTGTCTACAGTGCATATGAGATTTTCATTTTTAAATTCATCGTGAGTATAAGGCAAATTACCACGGTCACATGGTCAGCATATACACTAAAAAAAAATCAATCTTAATTTTAAAACAGAAAGTCTGACTGATGCTAGAATGTATTCTATTAAATACGACACACATATTCTATTAATTCAACGTAAAGATTCTGTTAGACTAACAGGATACTGTGTTGAGTTTCACAGAATATTTTGTAATGATAACATAATGCATTCTAGCATCACTACAGACTTTCTGGTAAAATTAACAGATTAATCTTTTGGGGTTCAGCATGTGCAGTTTCAACAAAACTACTACATACTGTAGGAACATGATCTCAATTTGAAACAAAGCAAGAAAGAAAAAATTTGCACAATCTTCTTTTATCTAAACTGTACATGGACAATAGAGAATGGACACTAACATTGTTCAGCACTACAAATCCCACTGAAGACAGTGAACTAGAATACTAAAATGTATTCAGTGAACTAGTTTTTCGTGATGTTGTCGATCGGCAACAGAAGCCAACACATATTTACATCCTTCCTGGCTCTGCTAGGAATTCCATGATCCTTCTGAACGTATCCTATAACATACATAGCCACAATGAACATCATTCCTATAAGGGTGCTTGACAAAACTGGATCATCTCTGACACATGCCATTGATGGTGCGTTCATCATTTGACAGTGTCGAGGTCGTTGCTTGGACATTCTGTGGGTATGCAGGGCACCTTGTGGACTGTAACAGGAAATCCATTTATCTTTTTACCATGCCAGTATCTCTCACAAATGTCAATGTCTCGGTTGACGACGTCAGTTTCCTTTCTCCTCACTTCTTCTTCACTAAGGCCTCTCTGTTGGCTATGTGTCAGATCTTCACTGGGAAGAAGCCCAGGATCGGTGACTCCCTTCAGCCACTTTGAAGGGGGAACCCAACATCTCTCAATCAGATTTTGTCGATTGTGCCTGAGGGCATACGCCGTAGGGATTAATCCATCTAAATTCAGATCTCTCCATAGACGTCCGTAGATGATCAAATTTACCAAAGATTTAGTAGACCAATCAGGACTACCGACTGCTATGATGGCAACAATGCTACTGGGATTTACTTTGTCCCTCACAAATGACAAATGGAGGTCATGCAAATGGCAAGCATGGCTATGGCTTGTACTGTTCTGAAATTTACTGGTCTGGAGATAAACATCCAGCGGACCATCATTTGACGAGGACACGCTGGTCAAGCTGTGTGTTCTCTTCCTGGCTTTCATCTGCACATAGGTGGATGGGGTCAGTTTACAGCCTGGATGCGGAAAAGCATGATCAGGACAATTTGGTTGGTCGTTACCTGTGAAAAATCGATTACTTTAAAAAAATCAACTAACGGCAAGGGTCCTGCATTTACTTTGTTTTTGCTGTCACAGGAGAATGTGACACATTCTGTTCACAAACAGTTGTTAACTCCAGGGCATATGTCACAGCAGCTTGCAAATATCTAAAATCAGGACAGTCTTTGGTGGAGTCATTCTTCTTTGGGGGGAACTCTAGCTTCAACAATACTTTGTAACGTTTAGCATTATTAACTCTGGCCCTTTGAGGTCTCATCAAACGGTGGATTTTGCTTCTTGATACAGAAGAAATCTCAGGTAAAGTAGAGATAATGTGTCGTCCGACAACATCTTAGGATAAACCACTGGAGTAACTGGTTGCATCTCTGAGTCTCTTATGGGCTTCGGCGGAATTGTCATGAATGAACTGGTGCACTTCTGGCATTAACTGGGAAAATTTGTCATCCACTGATTTTTTTTCCAAGCTTTACTGAAGTGCAGCCAGAGTGTGAAATTTCTTCTTCATCATCAGTGGAAAACACCCAGTAGTCAGTGTCAGAATCGGTATCAGAGGTGTGGTGACTTGACTGTTCTTCGTTCATAATATTCACGATGCGAATTACTGGCATGGACAAGCGTTATATACGATATTAGTGACTCATGCTCATGGAGGGGATTATCATCTGACGGTACCTGGAGATTAAGTTCTTAAACGTGTATAAACTGATTATCAACATGAGCAAGTGTCAATAGCTGAATGGAATTCACAACACATATTCCACTTAAGGTATATTAAAAGAGCAGCATGACAGAGATAAAAAATTGAGTATTATGCAAAAGAGTTATTATATTAACTTTTAAGCACATCATAAAGGAAAACTATTTCGAGAACTACAAAAAGATTCACTGTTCATGTGTCTGATTAGCTTATCTTCAAAGATTATGTTCTAAAGTAAAACTACCGAATAAAGTGTATTGTTCATTCTGTACAGGTAGTCCACATCAACAACTGTACATTATCATTTCCTGCATATTGTTAAATCTAAAGAGTGGAGTGTGGTAATAAATTACAGAGTACTTAAATATGTTTGTAGTTCTTGTTAGAAAACTACATTTTATTATTAGGGAGGCATGTCAATTCTATCTGCCCAGTCCTATGTGTATATTGTTTTAACTTATCTGCGCAGGTAACCACGATCATGGATACAACCTACAAATATAATATACAAGATTTCATCTGAAAATATAAATTCCAAAAAGATTTTTAAAAAGTTATTTCAGTGACAGAAGAATAAAACTAAATGCGTGAAGAAAGAGAATGAGATTCTTTAAGCCATGCAGATAATCAACCCTTTGCTGATTACTTTCCCATATTTGGCAGCAAGAAATGCTTTATCCGAACGAAACTGTGAAAAAAAACAAAAAGTCAAAACGTTTTAGACAATGTCCTCAAATACATGTAAAGGCGTCTTATGTTACACAGCCGTCAAGAAGATACCCATGCAATTCAAGTGAAAAAATGATTTAAATGATCACTGGCAGAAGTCCTCTAATAGGCCTACACTGGTAAATCTATGTTGATCTTTGGGTGCAAATTTTCTCTTCCACTTGTAATACATAAGAAGAAAAGTATTTAATAATGCTCAAACACAATAACTTTAATTTGTTTTAGGGACCAAAACATCATGCATTAACCTACTGAGCTTGCCGGTACCCCGGGTTTGGCTTTCACCATCTCTATGGGGGGAGAGGTGCATGGGGAACTACTTTTGTCTTTGTTTGAATGTGACGACAGTCATCTCGCACTTGTCTTGAGATCTTCAAGCCTCAATTGGGATTCCGTTTTGACCAGTCGCAAAAAGACAGCGAGAATAGGCGGGTCTCCTGATCCGTTTCCAAATTCACCAGACGCGAAACCTTTAGATCTCGAATCATTGGTTCTTGAACTTTATTTGGCTAAGCACCCTAAGGCAGTGCAAATCCAAACAAGTGTATAATATGGGAAACAAATTTGGAACATATTCATTTAAAAAAAAATTACTAATTAATTAATATCTGATACTGGTTGAAAATCCTGTTACATGACATGCACAAAACATCCCCACCCTTCATGTTAGGGGGACATTGAGAAACATAGCCACATGTTTAGACAGTTCAAATCTGCTCAGTCACATTCAAACCCAAGAAAAATTACAAAAATAGTAAAATCTGGTTAAAATCAAAAAAATATGCAATGTTCTTCTAAAACTAATCAGATTGTGACAATGGTGGTAAGAAGGGGTATACCTATTAAGTTTGACCAATAGAAACCATGCTGACTGACCTTGAGCTTGCTGGTGGCCTTCTGGAAGCTGTCATAGCCAGTGTGGATCATGAATGGCACCAGACTCTCCTGAGCCTTCTTCCTCACCTCTCCATTCCTGTCCTCCAGGCATGCCAGCACATGGGGCACACACGCCCTCAGCTCCACAGGTAACTGTTTGTGGGGCGGCAACTTCTCAGCCAGCCAGCCAAGTAACTGAAACACATCCACCACACATCACAGCTCTTCTGAACATCAACTTTACAGGTTTTCATTCAAAGCACGTAAAAAAAAAGGATAATGATTTAAGCAGAAGTTCAGAAGTTCCAAAAGTGAGAATGGCCTGCAAAAGGTCAAGCTTCCTCACAGCAAATATTCTTACATCCAGAAGCAAAGGTATGTTCTCAGGACAAAGTTATTCATATTTATGCAATATGCAGGGTACAGATATCAGGTTTAATTACAACCTTAAAAATCCACCAGCTATTCTAATGACTGGAGCAATATTGAAACTTATGTATGAGTAACTAGAAAAAAAAAATCTGAAACATTCGTAATTCATTTCATGACAATAAAAGTTTATCACTAGGACATTATGGAGTGGTCTTCAAGTGAAGTTCAAACCTCTGTTCGTAATGTTGGATTTTCCAACTTCAAGGCATCACTGAAAACTTCCGCTTCAACAAATGGCAACAGTGTGGAGTTTTCTGCCCAGATGTTCATTGCGTTCAGTGCACTGGCACGAACTTGAGGCTACAATGGAAACAAGCCATGCATGATGAAGTTACTTTGTAATTCAAAAACAGTGAGAAACCAGGAGTCAGTGGGATAAATCCATCAGCCTTTATCTACTGAATCCACCACAATCAGTAGGACGAATTCACCACCATTTAATGGTCAGACTGAATGCATCACCATCAGTGAGATGATGAATTCATCACTGTCAATGGGTTGATGAATTTATAAAAATCAGTGGGATGAATCTATAAGTGTCCTCACTTAGAAGCACCACAGCACAGTGGTATGTGTTTCTACTGCTACATGTACATGTATTTGCAACTCTCTGTGCAGGCCGTCAGAATCCCACTAGTCAATCAAAGCATACTTCTTTTTCTCAAAGTATTGAAATATTTTCCAAAGAAAAACATGTACAAGAAACATTGAAACTTTATGAGACTTGACTTCAAAATGTCTTATATGTATATATTCAAATTTCTGCAAATTCTGGCTGTAAACCTGCTGTCCATTACCTTGCTGTCTCCCATACAGGTGACCATCCCTGGTCCCACCACCCTGATGTGGCCCTTACAGTGGGGTCCTAGAGCTGTGCCAAGGCTCTGACAGATGCCCAGGGTTGTGTTCACCTGACATAAGCAAACGAAAAGCAATACTATCTTCTTTTTTTTAATTTTTTATTTATTTTTTATATATTTAAATTAAAATAAAAAAAAATCACCATTTTCAACAACAGGGATTCAAAATTTATGCAGGGTATGTCCCTAAAAGTCGCAGGAAGAAGTCACTTTGCACTTGTGCCACTCATTAAGTGAATGGCTCATGATAAAAGACAGGAATTTTATACTTATGTGTCTACAAAGCTATGTCAAATTTCTGTGCCATGGATTAGTAATGGTACACATGGATCCAAAATACGTCTGAACAAAGAGTAAAAAACACTTTTCTAGAACTAATACATAAAAAACTGTTTCCCAGTTGTTACGCACTTTGTGGTGCAAAATGTTCAAGGGAAAGTACATCAAGGTATTCCCTAACATGGCAAATTAATAATGATTTAAAGGCAAAGAAAACACTTTTACGCCGTACTCAAGAATATTTCACTTATTATGGTGGGAGGAAACTGGGCAGAGCCTGCGAGAAACCCATGACAATCTGCAGGCTGCTGGAGATTTAAATATTTTATTCTACGGTGGCCTTTTCTGACCACAATGCTATCACTGACGTCGCATAAGGCTGCTACATTTCATCATTCAAAATGCATGTACATACAGATCTATGAATGCATTCACCGCTTTGACCTTGAAACAAATTATTTCAGGCAAAAAGTATAGATGTGACATAGTCTGAACTTTTAACACAATTTTAGAATGTTAGAAAAATTCCCCAAAAAATAAATCCAACTATCATCCTGGACAGTTTTCTTCATTTTAGAGTGGTCTTGCCTTTAAAACTCTACATCAATTTATTAATTTATTTCTTTCATGAGGATTCTTTTTATTTAAGAATTTTTCACTGAAATCATTGTTTTGGTTAAGAATTAGAGCTATGAAAGCTTTGTAAAGCAGGCCTCAGCGTTTCTCACCAGTATTTTGTTGGAGTCACCCAGCCTTGTTTTCAGCGCCTCAGGTAACTGCCCAATGTTCGCTGACACAAACTTGGCTTCATTGAGGATGGAGACCACCTTCTGTAGCCCCTCAGCTCGGATTTTCCAGGCCTTGTCACTCATCTCTGTCAGCAGCTCCTCTGTGATCTTATCACTGAGCAAACAAGTAACACACATGGGTAAAATTAAATGGTAATTGTTCTTTATCGTTCCTGATAAGGAAGCAATACACCCTTCATGACTACAGTGACTAACAGAACCAGCATGTCATACACTGTCCTAACAGAATAATATACTGTCACCATGGAAGTTTATTTTATTTTTTTTTTTTTTTCACATAATCTGACTTAAAATGGACTTTTGTACACAGCAGAGATAAATTTGGTCGGTGCACATACCCAAGTGCCAAATTATGCCTTCAGAGCCGGAGAGCTAAACATCTATACAAAGACTTCCTAGAAGCCTCATGTAACACCTGAATGGCACGAACAGGAATCTGGCCAGGTGTGAATGTACCTGATATCTGTCCTAGGGATGAGATCTGCCATGCTGGGGGCTTCCTGCTCCTCTTCCTCATCGTCTTCTTCCTCAGCCCCGCCCCCTCCTCCTTTAGGGGTCAAGCCCCGCACAGGCTCGGGGGGTTTCTCTCCCTTCAGCTGGCGAAAGAGATCAACAGCTACTTTATGACCAATTTCTTATGTGACAAAACATGACAAATCAGAGTACACAACAATTCTACTACTTGATTCACCAAGACAGTAAATTAACATTATGACACTCACCTTCTCAAATTCTGCGTCAATCTGCTGTAGAAGAGCCGCCTTCTCCCCGTCAAAGAAAACCCTGAGGGTGGCACCCATATACAGGTAGAGGGTGGAGAGCAGGTTCAAGGCAGCTGCTCTTACCGCCTGCGGACACAAAGTCCTCAAAGTTAGCATAAGATGCTCCTCATAAGCAAATAATAATTCATTACAAACTTAACCCTGCCATCCTACCAACTAACAATGGATGATTTAAATTTCTATACTTTACTATTTATTTAATATGGTGTAAAAATTTTACTGAAGAATTTCAAGAACTAACCTAAAACTGTACAAGAACTGTGAGTTCTATTCGTTCGAACATAATGCAAGCAAAAGACGAAGATTTCTACAACTAAATATTCTTTTCAACTAATTTTAGTCCAATATATACATAACGCCAATAATCTAAAATTATTTCCACATCAAGTGATAAACAGAAAATTATGAGAGCGCAGTGTGAATGCAGATATGTGTAACAGAAATGGACACTCACAGGATTTGTTGCTCCAAAGGCTTTCTTAATGTTCTCTATCATGGGTTTCACTGAAATTCTGCAAGAACACAAAAACATTAATTCAAATGAAAAAAAAACTGTTATATGAAAGCAATGTTCATGCACAACCCGTACAAACTAACAAATCTGGACCATAGAAAAATCTTATGCAGTGACATAATGGGTTTCATTGAAAAAAAAAAAAAAAGCATTACACCAAACAACGTGAAACCTGACAGGCCAGTAATCACTTGCCCTCACCTTGTTCTCACCTAGTCCAATTTATGAGTTTTATTTTTTACTCATCATAAAATACATGTAGGTTATTTGTGTGTAAATATATGAAAACATTTGATTTACTGGCCTACTGCTCACCCAACTTGGCAAGTCAGAGAGCAGAAAATTGAAGGTTCACCATCTATTTTTCCTTTCCATGGCTATGCTTGCCAAGTATGATGCTCATTTGATTTATTTATTTATTAGATTGATGTTTTCTGGTGTACTCACTTATACGCTGGCAACCAGCATTATGGTGTGAGGAAACCAGGTTGCTGGTAGACCTTCCCACTTACAGCCAGAGAAGAAGCAGGCACAGCGACTGCATTGACTAGAGGCACCTGGGTCATTGTACCAGACTGGCGTGTTAACCCCCTCGGCCACGGAGACCCTGATGATCATTTGAGTAGATGATATACACTAATACTTTCTATACTCTGGCTGATGGTTTGTATACAACTATGAGCACAGTAATCTTGACAAAATTATGAACTACTTCAGAACTTGAATATAAAGGCAAAAGAACATTTGTAATACTTGTCCTTTTAATAATTTTCCATTCTTACTTGAATCCGAACTCCTTGAGGGCAGTTGCAAGCCAGTTAAGGCATTCAGCCTGATTCTTAGGGTTCTTCTGCTCAAACGCTAGATGGATCACCTGTGGAAAGGAGAAATTCAAAGTAAATTACATAAGTTAATGCCAACTACAGCTAACATTCACTTCTTTGTAACTAACATATATTATTAACATCTGGTATTCAGCTCTCAATATTTAAACAGAATGCCTTTTGATAAATTCAATGCTCTCACAGTCAATAATATGACGGAAGTTAATCAGTGTCATCAGTGCAGGTAGTGAAGTAATAAGATCGTTTTCACGATTCAGTCAAAACCAGGTGAGTTTGACTGTCGTAAATGAACAGCAAGTGGGCTACCACATGTAGTTCATACCATACACAAAGACCCGGTCATTATGAAGTCTCCAGTCAGAAGATTTAGCCTCAGGATTGGAAAAATACTAACAATACACTGGCCAAATTAACTTTCCCAACTCTTATGCCACTTTTGTAATCGGTGCTTGTGTTGTAAAGGCAAGAAGTGAACCAACAAGGACTATGTTCACTGACATTATTTAAGACGGTGATCACTAAGAACAATAGTATTGACTTTGAAACATAGAATAAGTGAGTTGAAATATTTTGATATTTTCACTAAAATGAGGTACTGACGTCTGCATGTCTGACACATTCCACAACAAACAGGGTTATTATAACATTAAATGCAGTATTTCCCTGTAAATTCAGAATGTGGCTTACCTCAGCAGCCACAAATTCCAGTGATGTAGCCTCTGCTATACAACTGAGGGCTTCCTGAGCTACCTTTCCATTCTTCACATCCCCCGCCTTATCCACTAACTCTGCCAGGCAGAAAGAGGCACAGCGTCTGGAGAAGGCAGAGTTCTTAGCCAGGAAGGCAAGCAACTCTAACTTTATTTTTAACACCTGTAGCGATAACACAATCAGTGAGAAGCTGTCAAATGAACAAGTACATGATTTTTACATGGAACCATGGAAAGAATATCTAATTCACATCCATACTCCACTCCAAAACAAGTAATCTTACTTTTGCAAACAGCTGCATTTCAAGCAATATATTCACATAAGAAATACTTCACATATTTCACCTTATACTAGTTACAAGGGTAAAGTTAAATGTCAGAAGGTTTGTGATGGTTATCTACATGTAAGTATTTGGAGGAGGAAGATAGGTCTGCTGAAGCGGAAACACGTCGCTAGCTTTTCAAGACAAACCCACAACACTGCATCATTTTTCCACAATTTCACATTTATCATATATTAATGGCAATATGTAATACAATGTATGAATTTTGTTCCTACCTGTAATAGCTTACACTTATAATACTTAGTTCATACATGTACAATGCTCAAAAGGACAAATAGAAAATGGAATAACAAATCATTAGGCGTACACTTTAACAGGTCATGTAGAAAAGTTTCACCTGGAAATTGGTGTCCTTGAGTCCAGGTTTTTTACAGACTGTACGGACACACACCTGTGCAGGAATCTCATCCCGACTCATTCCCTTCACAACCTGAAATCACAACAAGATAAATTCAGAAACCAGTTCTTCACAGGTGTTATCAGCCAACACTGTAGAAGGTTGTCTTTTCAAGACAGGATTAATGAATGCATGGAATGAGTCAAAAAACATTCACGCAAATGCACAAAAGTTTTCCATATTAAGTGCAAGTTTTGCATTTATGTTTATGCTACAGGAAACGCAACAAATGTGAGCTATTTAGATGTCACATGTATGACTTTTCATTCAACATGATCTTCAGCTTTTTCCCAGCCAACCATTAGGGGCTTGAACCTGGTCTCCTGCTGCATTACACACTATGTATAACTATTGTCACTTTCATATCGTTTTTTTTTATTGTCCAGTCTTAAAGAGCTACTTTGGTGTCAAAACATCTGTGTCTTAAAAGCAAGGTTGAGAACAAGGTGAGGGCAAGTGATTACTGGCCTGTCAGGGTCAGGACTGCTTTACATAACTGGTTGATATATGTAAGATTTTCCTGTTGTCCAGAGTTTCAAGATCACATTATTACACTTTCAGCTATCATTTTGTTACAGTTTTTAGCTTTCACATTGTTTAGTGTAATGCTTTTTTTTTCAATGAAAGATTAGACATGTTGAAGAACAGGTCATGAACCCTGGATCTAACATTTACGAGGCAGACAACCTATCCACTCCACCATCACAGCCAGTAATATTGATACTTGCGAACAAACCTGTGTGAATTTCTCCATGGCAGCCAGTCTCTCCTTCCAGTTGTTGCTGACGAGTTGTGTGATGGTCTCAGCAGGTAACAGAGCAGCTGCTTTGTCCTCTACCACATCATCCTGCACAGCACATAGCACACAGACTTATAACACTCTTGCATCCAGTACAAACAGCCTTTCAGATTCTGTCCCAACTAGAGCATACCAAAACTAGTATAATCATATTCATTTACTTCCCTGATTGTTGTTTAAGGCCAAACTCAAGAGTTTTTCACTTACATGATGGGGGACCACTTTTATGGGTAACATGGAGGGAACAGGAATGTCAACAGTGAACCACTGACCTTTGGCAAGTTTCTGGCAAACTTTTCACTAAACAATAACAAACAGTACCATGAATGTCATATGTTGACTACCAAATCACAGCTGACTGGCTACAGTGATAGCATTCCCACACTTTTATTCATACATATGGAGACAGATGGATATCTGAAAGTAACCATCAATTACCTAGATGTATGAATTAATTCTTGATATGTTTTTTCTGATTTTGTTTGTCATGGATGAATGTTTTTCTTTGACTTAAAAATATTTTCACTTTTGCGATGAATGATACCTGATGAGAAAATGTGACGTCTTTTTTGTGTACTTACAGCAAGTATGTTTTCCTGCACCTCTTCTCCAGCATCCTTTTTGTCTTTTTTACCTTTTTTCTTTGCAGCCTGAAAGGTAAAATTACATCAGCATTCCATCTGTTTTTCTGCACAAATCATTCAGATGTACACCATTCCTATGCTAAAACAATCTGGACAGGCTACAAACATTGTGAAGCTGGGCTACCTGTAGATAATTTTTACTCAAAGCCGTGTTTAACTTGAGAGTCCCTGACGTATAGTTTGAGAACAGGCCACTACATAGTGTCACATGAAAACATAATTCAAACTATTTTTTATCACTGAAAACAAAATGGTCAAGCAATCATTAAAATTAGTGATCAACAATTCAAAAAACACATGTTAAAGTTTTCTATCGATTTTAATGTTTTTTCAGTCTTTCCTTCTCTCTCTTGTTCATTGTAAACCAGAATAAAAAAAGAAGAATTCCCTACTGACCTATACTCTTTTTTTTCTGATAGATGTCCAATAAATAAAGAATAAAGGACAGTATCCTTTACTTTTGAATCCTGTGATTAATTGTAGTGAACGGACAGTTACATTTACTTAGCAGGAATCATGAATATCTTCAGCACACTCTCGTGACTTGCTTGCCAAGTCTCGTACAACTGAATGGTCAAAGTGCACTGAAATCTCTTAACATACCACTGAACTTACCCCGGCAACGCCTCCCTTACTGTTTGAAGACTTTGTAGACTGAAAAGAAATAAAAGCCAATTCAGTTCAAAATATTAACTGCAATATCTAAATGTGTGTAGAGACGCTCCAAACAAATCAATCCAATCTGCATTCAAATCAGAGGTATGCAAACACTCTGCTGTCTGAATGCTGGGAAACTGTTGAGGTCAATGTGTCTTATCTCCAAGTACTTACAAAAGACTTACTCATTTAGGTTCTTAATGTCTTGGTAATTTTTAATCTACAATTCCTGTGCACATTACCTTCTTATCCATTCTTATTCTTATCTGAAATAAACACATGGTCCAAAGACCAAATCATGCATATACATGTATAATTACTTCAAAGGCATTTAGAAGCTGGGTTGGATAACATAAGATACATATGGATCAAAACTTCTATTTACTCAATGAGTGGCGTTTAGGTACGATGTTGTTTGTTTCGTATATTGTTCATATGTTGAAATCAACAGAGGAAAATTTTACCTTCACAGATGAGGCTTTGGATGGTGGTTTTTGAGCAACTTTGGCTTGGGGTGGTTCCTTTGCAGGTACAGCAGGTTTAGCAGCCGGAGCAGCAGCTGCACCACCTCGCGGTTCTCCTCGAGCATTCAGAAGTACTGCATTCTCACACTGTTCTTTGATCTGAGAGGCAGAATAAAATCATGAATGTGGATACATGAAGGGAACTGTTTCAAGACTGGGTTCTTCTCAATGAAAATTAACATGGTCTTCAGTCTCTGCATCATTTTCGTGATGAAGCGCAAAATATTTTTACAAATTTATACGTGTGTATAAGGACATACTGTATTCCTGTTTTGTAAGGGTAATCCTCACCTTTCCAAGTTTAATACCGTCCACATCTGCCAGGAATGGGGTCAGGGGTTTCTCTCCCACTACCTTCATGGCTGTACCTAATGCTGCGTAGGCCGCTTCTCTTACTTCTGGTGCAGTGTCGTTAATTTTCTACAAACAAAACAGTTTACATGTATTTGCATTAAAGCAGAATTCGATTGTAAAAATTTCACATTTTACATAACCTTACTACCAATAGTGAATTTTCGTGAAAATACATGATTACAATGTGTCGATAACAATCTTGGAACAAAAAAAAAAAAGCTTGGAGCCAAAGCCAATGCCTTACCTGTGATAGTACTGAGGGCCTGATTTTTACACGGTTCGTACAGGTATATGAAGATGAAATTCAAGGAGTTTTCCAGGAGTATTTTTGTCATTTTCAATCATAGTTTAAACACACAATGGTGCAAATTATAGACTATATCTTAAGTCTGAATTATAG
Organism: Liolophura sinensis; assembly: GCF_032854445.1. Classification (NCBI taxonomy): domain Eukaryota; kingdom Metazoa; phylum Mollusca; class Polyplacophora; order Chitonida; family Chitonidae; genus Liolophura; species Liolophura sinensis. The sequence continues at coordinate 49,820,772 of NC_088300.1, forward strand.
ATGCTTTAATTTGCATGCATGTATATTGAATAGTATGCTTCTGCCCTTCACCTCTATAATGCAACACATTCTTTGACCCGGCCTTGGCTCAGTAAGAAAAAAATGAATACCATATATCATTATGCAGGGCTTCCTCTGGGTCAGTATTTTTTTTAGCCAGTCATCACATTTTGTGGTAAATACTATTTTTCTTTAGCTATACTTCCTTAGCGGCCATAACTATTGTAGGTCTCTGTCTGTAATTCATTTTCATCTGCCTTGGTGAAGCTGCTAGAATCAGTTTGGTCTCTTCCAGCTATATCTGGAGTTTATCAAACATTACATTTAGAACAATTGTCCTCAGAATAATGGACCAATGCTTGGCAGCATGTTTTGGTTTTTTGAAAAAAAAAAAAAAACACAATCCTTTTTTTCAACCTTTCTGTAAGATCCTAGTAAAATGTAATTTCCTCTATTGGAAAAATTTTTTATGAAATTAATTTCTAAATTCAGTTTATTTAAATGCAACATTATGATCAGTACATTGGAGTGACTCAGTCCGACAGGAGAAAACCGGACGGTGTACACATTTATGTAACGGCACATGTTCTGAACATCTAATTTACTTGGGATCCAAAAACACAATAGTTTATTAAGTGGAAAAGTTCAAATTTTTCATGGAAGGTAACTTCATTTACAGGTGTAACTCTACCTTGATTTATCTCCCTTGATAATTTTTTTTTCTTTTTTACAATTGGCGATGAAAGGCATCTCCGAAAATGCCATGATTCTCATTCGTTATTTAACAAAAATGATTTCAAGCGTTATTTAATGTAAGTCAACTTGCAACAATGCTGAACCTGCTTTGCAGATTCCTGTCAAGTAATTGCCATACAACTATGTTGTTGTTGTTTCGCCGAGATGAGGCCGTTTGAAATGAAAGTAAGTGGATTACTTTAATGAAAACAATTGCCAAAATATGCTAAGGAAACCAGAAAACTCTCATGGTAGATTTTGTATAATGTTTGTATTTTTTCTTAAGTAAATAAATTTGTCACCAAAAGCATTCGCATTTTTTCAAATTTTATCGCCATTTTAAAAAATTGTTCTAAATTTCCGAAAATGGCAAGTGCCAGCAGAAGCCCTGATTATGGGAAAATTATCTGCGAGCTCCCGATATACAGACTAGGCAGTGAGCTGACAATATTTAAGTTCAAACTAAGATTTTCAAGGAGTTTCCAGAAGTATTTGTCTTTTTTAAGGACCTTCAAGCACTTGAAAATGAAATTGTATTTTTCAAGCACTTTCAAGGAGTTTCAAGGACTGTGCGCACCCTGTTACATAATTTAATTTACACTTTGTGCCTTGATCAAGGTTTGCATTCTCCCCTTGAACAATATCAAAATTCTTCATTTTTCAAGCTGACCAGCATGGAAAGAACACAGTTTATTAAGAGCAGAAACTTATCCAGATAGTCACACATTTATGATTTTTCAAATCATGTACATTTATGCGTTCACAATGTAATATCAAACATATAAAAAATAAGATAAAGAAATTAACACATTTCAAAAATAAAGAACAATTCCGCATAGCATATACCTGTACTCATATTGAGCATTAAATAGACATGTCTGTTACTGTACCTTACAAAGCTCAGCGCAAAAAGCTTTCAGTAGTTTTTTTGGAAGTGTAGCTGTGGTTGCCTTGGCAAAGCAGCGAGACAAAAACAGTGATGTCTCTGCTTTGATGGCTGGGTTCTTATTTCCCAGAGCTTCCAGGATGTCTTCACAGATAGGTTCCAGTGTGGTCTGCAAGTATTAACATACAAGCTTAGTGATATAAATACCCCATAGCAGAAACTCACACAGTTTATGAATGCCAACAAGTATAAAAGCATGTTTTATTTACTTTGTTATACTACTAAATGGTACGTGGAAATTGTGAGTAACATACATACATGTACATCTTGTATAAAATGTTGAAAACTATATTAGAATCTTCCTTCTCAAACCAGTCAGAGATAAATCACAGGGCCAGCATATCTAGATACTGGTCAGGTTATGAAAGGTTCGGAATTTTCAGGCTTTTCCACAAATACACATTTTCCAGGCTACAGTACTTGCCATACATATTCTACAGTTATACAAGCTTAAAGCAATGAAAAAAAAAGACTTAATCAGTTTAAGTTTTACACACATGTATACATAGACGTGCATAAATATATTTAAAAGGTATTGGAAACAAACTTCTCCATGAGAATGTCAATATACATGTACTATATATACTAGCTCAGTTTGGTCTCCTATTTTATTGATCAGTCCACAAGCTGGCCAATCTGGTTATTAATTTCAAAGCCTTACCAAGCCAAGCTACAAAATATATATATATATATATGATGCTCTTTGTCCACGCATTTCAAGGAATGGAAGATTTAATTTCAATTTCCATGCTTATCAACGTTTTCAAGACTCTGCACGGGCCATGCTGGTGAAAAAAAAGGTCTAACTTAAACAACAGAGACATAATATTGTTCACATACCGCCACATAACAAGCATCTATTGCTTCTCGCAGTACTGCAACAACAGTGGCCTTCTTCTCCTTGAACTTCTCTAAGATTGTTTGTATACTCTGAAAGTAACAACATAAACTTAATTTATTCATAGAATGTAAATTCGGTACATATTCCATAAACTGCATATATGTATAAAGTCATTCATCTGAAGAATACTTAAATAACATGTGAATCTTTCTTAAAAGTTTACTGACACAGAGCTATTAATGGATGCCTTTTGGGTTTTTTAACCTTATTACAATCTCAAGTGTAAGAAGGGAACAATCCACGTCTATTAAGTGGAACAATCTGTACTTACATTGGTGGCAAACTGAGAGAACCTTTTTCGTAGGCCCAAAGCAATACCAGCCAGGCATTTAGCTGCCAATGTGACAAGCATTACATTGGAGTCCTTGGCAATAACCTGAAAAGATGAAAAGAGGCCCATCATAAATTCAGGATATCCTTCAAACAACATCTAGTACATATAAACTGCAAACAACAGCAGAAAATAATATAAACAAAAATCAGCTTTGCTCATTTTTCATTTAATTTTTAAAACAAGAAGATTTTTGATCAGATGCACTCGGGCAAGCTACATGAATTTCTTTAAAGAACGATAACCTCAAACTCAAATCCAGAATAATTTAATTTCTGACTTGTTATGGAGTTGACAGAACAGCAAATCTGGATGCACTTGGCATCCAATCCACTTCATTGGCAAGCAAATTTGAAGTTATCACCGTGCTCTTACCTTCAGCACAACTCTGACCAACGCCCCGTACTCCCCACTCTGTAACTTTGGGGTTTCTGCTAACTTCTGAAGGGATTCCAATGCCTCTCGTCTTTCTTGCCACTTTTTCGCCTCCTGGATTGTAGATAAAAAAGCAAAGAAAAAATAAAATACAAATACAGTCACTTGATAAACAAACTAAACCCAAGTTACATAAATATTTCCATTCTATGCCGATCTGCATAACTATCTCGTGAAATGTAACATCAAACACTAACTTCAGAGCAATTCAAAGCAAATTTAGTAATTAATCTATTGCCAAAACTCACAATTTTCTCATAGAAATCCTTGGGCAGTAAGGACAGAATATCCACAGGGTCCATCAGTTCATAGGGGTCCACATCTTCTACAGGTGCTGATCCTCCATCTATACAACAGCACAAAACCATAAGTTAACACCATGGCACAAAAGATTTGTTTATATAGGCCTATGAGTCCATATAACGTTACTGGAAAGCAGTCGTTCAATGCCACAAAAAGTCAAACTATCCAAAACCCAGCTTTTCTTGCCCAGCTCGTCAGGGTGACAGAGGTGTGAACTACTATCACCGAATCAGAAAATGTTAATCCCCTATTCCCCACAGAGAGTTTACAACTTAAGAAAACATTGCAAGGCATCATCGTATATAGTGACCAAAAATGTGAAATGTTTCTCAAATTATGGAGACGGTACAGTAATTACAAAATTTTTAACAATTCAACACTGACAGCCTGCTAGGCTAACCATGGTGTAAGGCAAATAAACAAGAGAGACTGCCGAATGGACAGGCTGTTGTGTGGAGTAAGAACAATCAGACAGAGAACAAGTTATTAAAATGATCTATTTAGACAGGGAATTTGTTGATTACCCGCTATCTGTCTGCGGGGCCTTGATTACAAATAGCGGAGGAGGGCTTTCTAATTGTCCATTTCCACAATCTGATCTTCACTGAAGACCACTTGTCTTTCACCAATATGGCTACATCACACATGGAAAAATCATTAGTAACTTGGCAAAGGTCAATGGTTTATCCCAGGAACTCCTAATCCCTTCACCCACAAAAGTAATCACCAATGAATATGTTTTTTGCGGACAACAATCAAATACGTGTAAATAAAACAAAGAAATAACATAATCAACTAGGTTGCTTACCTGCATCCCCTGCCCCGTCCACAGTGGCAGCGGCCGCCTTCTCCTCCATCTGGGCCCTCAGGTCCTGCTGAGACCTCATGAACCTCGTCTGTACAGCACGCTCATTACCCAGCTTCTCAAACTCCACCTCCAGCTCCTGAACCTGTGACAATATGCAGGCTGAGTGAGAGAGATTCATGACACACAGCCTCATCGTCAAATATTCAACTAAACTGTCCCAAACAGAGCAATTTTTACACAGGTCTCACTACATTTAACTTGAAACACTGAAATTCATTGCAAGAACAAACGATGTTGAAACTAAATATGTAAAAATTATTGCCAATCTTAAAAACTTAAATCAGAAATCAACATCACCAAACAACATTAAAAAAAAAAATAGAAAATGCCTATCAATGAGCGTACTTTGAAATTACTAACGTCTGCTATTACTGAGAGGAAGGCAGACAAAGTCCCTGGTAAATTGGGCTCCAGATCCTCAAAATTTCAAGGTCTCATTTGACAAATGTTTTGACTTTCCAGTTTTTGTATGTTGCATACTAGTCTGTCCAAGTTGGTCCTTGACAACTACACCACAGATCAAATTATAAACAAATTATATCTGTGCCAAAATCATAACAAATGTTAAAGAAATTTCAGAACTAAATATATCAGACAAAATTAACGGACTATGTCAGACAATTAATGTGTAGCAAGATGAGAGGTCAGTCATGTGGAAAAATGATTAAAGATGCAGTAGTTTTATTGAATGACCGAGCCAGGTTTACCAGGGAAATGGATAGAAAAAGTTTGAGTATTTTCTATATCACTACAGTCTTCTGATTATGGATGAAGAAAAGCATACAATGATCATGAAATGGGTTGTGTCCTAATAACTTTCTACCAATTTGATTGAGTTGGGACCGTGTCGTTGTTGGACAGATGAATCCCACACTCCTGATGTTCCACTACCCCTTTCCACGAATTTCTTAAGTGAAAGCAACTGTGATGCTATTTCACAGTTGTCACTATTACTTACAACAGCGTTCTGTGGTTACGGTATGGGCATCAACAAATCCTGCAAGCTGACTTTACTGACTGACCTGTACTGGTTTATAATGAGTCATCTGTGGCTTGATGGCAGCACCGATCCACCGGTAGATCTCAATGATCAATAACTTTGTCTCCTCTCTCACATTTTTGTCCCTGTCCTCAAGCAGCTTGGGCAGAACCTTAACGATTGGTTTCACTTTGATCACTTTTGTGCCAAATCCTCTGAAACAAGACCATTCATTTTCAAGAAGAGCATTGAGCCACTTCATTAAAAATCATACAAGTTACCAATATTTCAGCTATGCAGTGACGAAACCACTCAGTCAGTCCAAGAGCATGTATTATCCACACAATTTAGTGTTAACATCATACTGGTGCGGTGCCCTTTGGAAAAAGGCAAAAGATTTGTCACTTCATCAAGCCAGCAAATATTTAGCCAATCGGATGAACTGTTGTGAAGAAAATGAAAGGGCACAAAACACATACATGTAAAGATTCCTTCATATATAAGATTATCAACTCCACTGATTGTGGTACACCTAAGACACAAAAATACATGGTTGTAATCAAGTGATGTCAAATAGATTTTTATCTGGCAAAGTGACCTTGGTCAGTTTTATCTTTTAACATAGGTCCTTCATAAAAAAACGGGCCTGAGTGCAAGATGATTCAAAACTTGTCTTGTACTTACGCTAAAGCCTCTCGCAGAGCCTGGATGCACCAGTGACTATCTTTGGTTGTTTATTCTCCAAGCCCTTCAGTAGCTCTTCCTGGTTAGGAGAATTACACAGAAAACATATCAGATACATGTACAGGGTACTTTTTAGTTTTGAACACTATAATTAGGTTTACTTCGCTTACACGATGTTGTTCATGTTAACGGGTGAAAGAATTAATGTGGCCAGAGAAACATTTCTGTATGCCAGGTATCTGACAACCTGATGAGAAACAGTAGTAGCTGGATTCGGGCAGCTTCACAATATCTAAATCCTCAAGGTCTGATCACCTGTGGCAAGGGAGTACAGAATGGAGAGTTTCTATGTTTCAAACTTTTGACAAAAGAGTGTAAAATCAGTCATTCAACAGAAGAGTTCTATGCTTCTTTGAGGAAATGTGATACAAATGTCAGATTGGAAACATCTGCGATATCATACTAGTAGTCAAAATATATTTATCAGCCCCATCGTTATCTGTTAAGATAAGGAAAACTCTAAGACATTGAAGGAAAGGAAAAGAATAGTTTTTTCTTACGTTACCTCTTTATGCAATAAAGCTGATGTTTAGAATTTAGGCATATCCATGTCATGAGAGAGACAGATGTCATGAAACTACGTGACAAAGAGTCATGAGGAAACAGTGTGATCATTGATGGGTCTGATATCTCTAATAACCAAGGATTTCCCCCCAGCAAGTTTCCTCCCACCACCGTCGTATAAATGAAATTTTCTTGAATACATCATAAAACACCATCAAATATATAATTAAATAAAACAAGAAAGGATAATCCAACTTTTTGGCCCACACACTGTGACTTTAACTGAATGCAGTAAACTGGAAGTTTCACTGAAAAGATCAAATGCAGCGCTCAACAGCCAAAATGTGTACATGCAGAAATGCCATTTTATATGCCACACATTAGCAGTTTTACATTGGCAAATACTCCTACCTGAACTGGCTCTGGTTTGTCTATTTCTATGTATAACATGATAATCTCCAGGCCTTTTTCTCTCGTCTTGGTTCGGCTGGAGTTCAAACATTTTGTTACGACACCACTCACAACTTCACCGCAAGTTCTAAAATAATGTGAAACAAAAAGACACATGCGTGTAACAATTTCTCAACACAGTTACTAGAAATTTTGATTAAGCAAAACAGATCAATAATCCCCAAAGTCCAGTATTAATACAAATACAAACTACACACTGGCTCCGGGATCACAAAGCGATCTTAAACTTTCAAATTTTTCATTAAAATTTCAAATCACTTGCCAATTGTTGTTCCTTATTTTACAAGGTCAAAACTTGCTTGGAAACGTAAATTCTGGGTAAGCAACTGTTCATCAAATATCAGCTAAAATACTGGAAAGGAACATACCAATTTTAACGACTAAAGTTTTGACTTTCAAAGTTTTGACTTAAATTGTTTCATGATGCCGGGGCCAGCTGTTTAATCTTTCTCACAATGAATTTCAAGATGTTTTCAATTTTATACTAAGGGCATATGCAATAGAACCAAACACTAGGTGATATGTTGAGGACATTGGAACCTGAGGACAGACACTAACTATTAATTAAAACACAATATCTTCTCCCAAAAATGCACATTACTTTAATAACTATCAGAAGCTCTGTTCATCTACTTTAATGTTTGGATCAATCATACATATACTCAACTTGTTTAAGGTCAATTTGTTTATTGATCTGTGTGGTATTTTACTTTGTATCTTCCCTACATCTATGAATGTTCCATTTCTCTGACAACCATTGGGTTTATATCTGGAGGACACTGGGGAGAACCTCGCCCTGGGCCTCACTAGTTACATGTATAACTGCCTAACGCACACCCGTGGAAGAGGCTAGCGGGTTCCATTCACTCTCAACATAAAGTTCTCTAATCATTAGAAAACAGTACCTCATACGATTTTAGCAAGTCAGAGACACTACAGAGTAATAAAACCTATCTCTTACTTCCCAGCATGGCCTGCATTCTCCACAAAGGCAAGCACAGCATCCAAGGCCTTCTCTTGTGCAATGGCATTGTTATCTATGACAAACTTCTTCACCAAGCCCAGGTATTTGGAGAACTCTGGGCTCTTCTCATCTGTCTGGGTTTGGAACAGTTTGGTGGCTTCTTCATAACCAGCCACTCGGGCCTTCCATGCCTTTTAGAAGAAAATACCAATACAAATGAACAGAACAGAACATTGAATCTAATAGTGCCACTTTCACAAAACTTTTCTCATAAATGATGTCACCTTATGGCATTATTACCCAGGTGTTTTCTATGAAAAAAGTTACGAGAAACATGACTTAATACGTTTCGCACAAGAGGCCCAAGGTCTCTATAATCATGGGCCACATGTTCATTACATATACATCTGGAAAATGATCTGATATATATGTTTTGCTGTCATATAAACATTCATTGGGATTCAACAGGTTAATGCCCTCACGTTACCAATGGGGTGAGGCCTCAGTGACAATCCTTATCAAGCTAAAATATTTCTGTAAAAAATGACATCTCACAAAGATATCATTAAAAAAAATGACTACGGTTGAGCTAGTGACTCCTGACCTTTCATCAGCTCCTATCATGTCTGAAGCTCACCTTATGCACACACTTGTCATCAGTGGGCAACTTCAACCATTCAGTATCGTCAGCCATGATGATCACTCCAAAAGCTGTGTGCGGAAAGAAATAACTTTTTCAATCAAGTAACTTAATGAGGAATTATATCTACATCATCTTCATATTTGATTGGTGAATATGGAATTTTTACCTATACACTTTCACAAGTCATCAGCTTATCAGTATTTCTGGCCTGAGGAAGCCAGAGTAACTCAAGCCAGGGTCAAATCATAGTTTTGGACTTGAACCAGCTATGATGACATGTACTGCACATGCTGTAATTTACGCATCAGCCGTAGCTCTCAGAATATTGTACATACATGCATACCTTCTTGTGTTATCTTTCACCTTGTTGTCTGCTTGCCACTACCTCTGATTGAAGTGCCAGGAAATACAATGTCTTCATTATCAGATTCAAACAAAGAGAGGCATCTTATAGTGATAACTAACATAATGAATTATGGGAAAAGGTATAAGATAAGCTGAGGTTGCTGTCAACTGTCCTGGTTATCAGATTCAAGAACGAGGAGAGGATCATATTGTTAATTAACATAATGAATTAGGGGAAAAGGGATTAGTTAAGCTGAGGTTGCCAATGTTTTAACCGCCGTGTCTGCCCAAGTAAAGTTTGCAGACTGGAGTAAAACGGCAAGTGCCTAGATTTTCCCAGTGTCAAATGCCGTAAGACTAGTATAGATTAAAGGTTGAACTGCTGAATCTTAATTACCGATACCTTGCTTTATGAACTTAATGAAGTCAAGAAAGCCAATATGTACTTGGACACAGTTGACCAGAGTTTTCATTCAGAACTGGTTGACCCTCACCACTCTGGCATCCGTCTAGTGTAAATCTGACAAACCATCAACAATGCTGTCAACCACGCCAGATTAATATAATGACATGCACGAGGTCTTATCATGTCTACTTGGCATTAATACTCCATCAACAAATAATGTAAAAGTTCAAACTAGCTGCAAACATGTAACTGTGGTTCCAGCAGTCATATGTCTGTGCCACTTGAATCAGAGTTACATGTTTGCAACTATCTTCAACACTGTTGAAACGAATGCACGATAAAAGCTGTTGTTGTTGTTTAAGAGGGCAGCTAAGGTGCAACGACGTTCCACAAGATGGTCGCACTTACAAAGTTAGCCTGTTTTATGAGATAGTCGTCTGCCCTCTGTTTTCTGCTGTCCGATTCCGCCAGTTACTGTTTCCAGAGTCACTAGTTAACATAAAAATGACAATCTTACTGACAGTTTTGAAATCAGACTTGGCGGTTGTGTGCTAGGCGGGTGATGGCGCCCTCTAGTGGTCAAAAGGTAAGGGCATTCACTGTGTGTAGTGTAGGTCATAGAAGAACGCAGTGCCTTCCCGAAGCTCACACTGCGGTAAGGGTAGGTCTACCCGTACAGGGGTTACGTTATCCTTCCTTGCACGGTCGGACGAGTTCATGTGGGCTTACTCTACAGTCCCTCTTGACGGACTGGCCAAAGCAATCAGTCCGCGGATGTAACAGATGTAATAAGTAGCCTAAGACTTTGCATAAGCGTGAATTTTACCTATCAAAATAAAAATCGAGAACTCAAAAGCTAATGTTCAGCCCTACTGTTTCAATTAAGTTTTCGTAAAGATCGAAAATGTCCAAAATAAAACTTGATTAAATTTTTAGCCTGTAAAAGAGAAGAAAACATAACAATGATGCCAAAATCAGATGAAAGAGCGTCAAAACTTGTTTTCAAACATGATCTTAAATATTTTTTGGGATTTTCTTTTTTCAAGAGAGAAGGGTATTCGAAAATATTTTTGTTTGGTAGGTATTTGGGACCAACTTTTGGTGTTTATCGTTGTTGCATAATGATATTCTAAATAAGGATGTATGGCTTGTCTAATAAATTTGTTTGAATGTAAATTTGTTGTTTATATCAAAATAATATTTATAACCTAAATTGTGATAATATTTATGAACATATTAAAAATATAAATATGATCCAAATGGAGGTTGAATACATTTGTTAGCTGAAAAGAACAAATTAAAACTGTCTTACATCCTCATTTATGACATAATTAAACAAAGACTATAAATACCAAAAGGTGGTTCAAAATACCTACCATACAAAACTTATTTTCAAGTGTCTTTTTCTCCTTAAGGAAAAATCGGAAAAAATATTGAAGACCACATTTAGGAATAACTTTTCGCGCTCTTTCATCTGAGCTTGTATGTCATTTTTATATTTTCTCCACCTTTAAGTTTTGTGATGGTTCAAGGATAGAAATCTCAGACGCCAAATAATAATGGTGAATTTAACTTTGGTGCGCATAGGCCTAAGGAACCGTGTCATCTGCTAAAAGCTATAGGCTAGATGTAAGCTTCAAGTTTAAATCACGACCACATAGGCTGATGTTTATGTTGTATGTCCTGTGGTTTCTGTTACATTTATTTTTTTATTGGTGTTTTACGAAGTACTCAAGGATATTTCATTTATACGACGGCGGCCAGCATTAGGATGGGAGAAAACCCGATAGAGCCGGGAGGAACCCGCGATCATCAGTGGGTGGCTGGTAGATCTTACCACGCATGTACTAGATGTACGACCGGAAAGGTAGCTGTGGCATGAACTGGACCTCGATTCACTGTGACCGCATTGGTGACAGGCTCCTGGATTAGCATATGTGATATGTGGGATACAGACATGCACGTGCGCCGTATTGGTGAAATTAAGATATTCATGCGGTTTTCAACGAACGCAAGGCTGTGGAAACGGTTCCCAGCGCGTCGCTGACCGCTTATTCTCAACATGAACGAGGCCCTATTCACGAACACTGAAAGGAGATCCAGGAGAATCTGTATATTTTCTTCCTAAGGCCTCGTACAACTACAGGTGTTGCACACCTTACAAACTGAGAATTAATAAACGTCCCGCTTCCTATATATCTTATAAAAGATTTTTTTTATATAAGGTACCGGATTTGTATATACATGTATACGGGAGGCTTACTTTGTTGTAACTATGTATAGATTGTAAGAATACTATCACCGAGCAAACTGATGATATAAAGCAACAAAATATAGTTATTCCGGTATAGTTACACACAAGTACATCCAAAAGTCACAGCTAGTTAAGAATGTATATAAGCCCATATGATATTAGGCATTTCACGCCAACAGTTGTAAAGACATTTCCTGCCCTGTGACGTTCTGGATATCCTAAACCATATATGTTCACAGTGTCTTTCCTTATTCTCTGTCGTATGTACCGCAATGTTACTTGTCAAGCACGTGCGTTTGGAAAAAAAAGAAATCACACTGACTGAATGATCAATAAACTCTTCATTTATTATTCTGAATGAATGAATTAGCCTGCCTTCAAGGCATCGCGACCGGTCGATGCGCCAATGACGGTTTTGCCAGCCCTGTAGGCCTACCCGAAACTAAAGTATTTACATCATCGGTACTGTATGTAGTGCATGATATTCAAATTACTGGATGTCCCGATTGCTCGGACACATGCACATGCGCTGACTGAGAGAGAAATTGCTAAATCTACGAATAGGAGACATATTTTATTGACCTGTTAATTCATACAACGATACGCATGCATACCGTGCACTCTGTAGCAACTGAATAGCTGTTAAATGTTTGGAGGCCTGACTACATTTTGAAAGTATACTATGCATGGCCGTGGCAATAATACCAGCAAACATACAAGACATGCAGGCAGGATGACCTGTGTATCCTCCATTTTTCTTGTGAGTTGAAGTATCTGTTGAAAACTCTACCATGCAACACTTACATGGAAACTTCCAAGAAAATGTGCCACGGCTTTTGTTTAAATTGCAACTGCGGGTTTCTGAACCATTCCAACCATATAAGCACTAAAGACGTTTAGGCAACGCAACAACAAAGGTATATGGATGTGAGTAATTCTGAGTTATCGTACACTTAATGAAGCGTGAATTTGTAGCCTATTTTCCATTTGAATCTCCTTGCTTGGGTTGTTCCGGATTAAGAACAGAATTTAAGGCAACATTTAGGAGAATGTTGAGTTTGGCAGTAGCCAGAGCAGTCCAAGTTGATGTGCTGAAAAATTCCCCTTTCAGTGCAGGCTTACGAGTGAAAAGGAATTTTGACCTGGAAAAAAACAATAAAAGGAAGAAAACTAAGGCAAGATCTTTCAATTAATTGTTTCATTCATTTCGTTTCTGTACATGTATATGTATATACCATTTGCTTAACATGACTTCGCCATTACTGGATCTAAGGATAAACTAAACATTCTTACAAGAAGAAATGAGAAGGAAAAAAGGCCGGGAGCCTCTTGCCTATGTTGTCGCTGTGATTTCAAGTCCAGTTCATGCTGACTTCCTCTTAAGCTGTACCTGGGAGAGGTCTGCCAAGAACCTGCAGATGGTCGTGGGTTTCCACAATGATGGCCGCCGTCGTCTAAGTGAAATATTCTTCAGTACGGCGTAAAACTCCGATCAAGTAAATAAATTAAAAATTAGCAACAAGAAAAAGAAACATTGTCTCCTAATACTCCGATCGATTGATGAAATGGTTTTCTTAGCGTGTGACATTGTAGTAATATAATGTATATACTATTGAGTTAGCTTGGAAAAGTATACACTCGATTGTGTCAGTTTTATATATGTATATAGGCAACATCCGGAAACATGGCAATAACATAATTTCTTTGACATGATTTGGTATTGGAAGGCTAAAGAACGTAATAGCAAAGTACCTTGATTCTATAGCCGTCATCGCCTCCTGTAAATAGAAAAGAGCAATTATGTAAATTAACGCACTTATTCAACACTGTACCTGAAAGCTGTGAAGCTGTAAAACAGCATTACAAATGAGTTGATGACGCGGTTTTGATGAAAAGGTACTATAAAACGAAGAGTTTTCAGGAAAATGCATAAAGATATGGCCCCAAAATCCGATTTTTATTTTTCATTTTGAGGCATATTTAATATTTCTTAAAAATTTATGCATATTTTCAACAGCGAAATCAATTGACGCCCCCAAATAGAGCTTCGCCCCATTCAACAAGATTGTTTTTTGGCTATTACCGTTGACGTCATCACAGGAAGCTACTTAACTCCCGAAATGACCGATCGGGCCTTAGGAAAATTGTAGGTAAAAGCCATTTTTACGGCCCAGAAAAGCTGAGAAACTTTTTGGCACTTTTATAAGTTCATCCACGTCCTAAACTCCACGTTACAACATAAAAAACAAACGTTTCATGTATCCTTTAAAATAGGAGTTTATGTATATTATGGCACGTATACTTCCGACAGATTTGCAGGGAGGTATAGATCTGGAGGTATCGTTCCTTGAACAAGTATGAGGAACATCTTATATAATGAGTAACTATGCTTCGACCTGTATACCCACAGATCCACGAGGTTAATTCCTTCATTGCTGTTTACTACGGTTAGATTATAGCAACCCTATAAGCTGAATTCTATAGGCTAATAGACCAACTCTGTGTGATATATCGAAATTTCTGTGCTGCTTTCTGTACAGCAACGTAGTATAGTTCATGATTTCCGGAAAGACGTATTTTACTGAATGGTTGACACTTTCTGACCCTCTGGTTCTGTGCTATTAACATTTTTTCCAAACGTTTTCAGTGACGTCACGCTATTATCTGCGCAGTTGATTATTTTTCAAGAATCCACGCTTGCGAGTTTGTTGTTTGAGTGGTGATGGGTGACGACTTATGCCACCTGAGTGCGCCTTCGACCGGTTTACGGTAAAGATGGATTCACGACCATACGAACACAAGGCTTTTAAACATTCCAAGATCCCGCTGAGCTATCCGGGAAGACCATGCAGCCTTCTCTAGACGAATTTAAACGTTTGCTGAGACGTCAATCATTTGTCTAACCGAGCATAAGAATGTTATATATAAAGGGTTCATTCGTTTCTGATCAGTGTGAAATTCACTTTCTAGCAGTTTCGTTCTTCGCGCTCATTTCGAATGCACCAAATGTTGCCAGTGTGAGAAAAGGCAGAGTAGCGTCATCAATAAAGGCACAGATATGAACAGCAAGGTGAACTGGTTGGTCTAATTTGTGGCATTCTGATAACGAATATGGATATCTCGAGGCCTGGTTGTGTCAATGTGACAGAGATTGTATAATCTACTATCAGACTTCCCTAGATTATATGTAAGCTTCAATCAATTCAGATTTACTTCCCCCCATAACTAATCATAGGCCGAGTCACTGTGCATAATCTTATACACCCAGTAGTAATCTATATAGTACAACTGATTGGACTCACAGTGGCTAAAAGCTCTAACGCTGTTGCACTAAACCTTCGTAACACTGTCACAAAAGATCAACCATGTTATGTATTAGGCCCTATATTCCACTATGCAAATAATGAGGCTCAGCCGGCACGAAAGAGCACTCATTGGCGCTTATTGTGATGCTTCTTTTTTATATTATTATTTGTTTGAAATGACACCGTGTGATTCTCGAAAAAGAATGGGTAGTTGCTACGTTACTACAAAGACGTTAAAGTAGGAGAATCAACTGTTGTTCGTCGTTTCTCCACTACATAATGCCCACCAAACTATAACAGCCACACTGAGAATGTTTCCTCACTGTGTAACTTGGCTATAATTCATTGTTAACATTCTATATTTTCAAACACCAACACACAAAAACAACTTACGTGCGACAAGACGATTGGGCTTGTATCACTTTGGCTCAGTTGCAGCACCTTATCATACTTTTGTATTTCATGTTGAACATTTAATAGCCATTCTTGTCGAGTCTTCTTACTCTGTTCTAATTCTTCCTTTGCTTGCAGAAATCCCTTTAAAGAAAGAAGCATTTCTTTATATAGTCTAGTTCATATAAGTAAATAACCTTACGACTTCATACTTAAAGGATACATGAAAAGGAACTAATGTACAAAACAAAAATCATCTTTCTATGCCAAATGAAGGAATTTTTTGTTAAAAAAAATCGTTTCGGGCGTGTTTTATACCTGTTAATTACCCCTCTATATTATGCACATTTTCCGTCACCGGTCGGAATTTTCCAGAAATTACTTCATCAATGTTCTTGCTCGGAACTCGGTGAACACCCCTGAAGTGCCCCGAGCATGGCGAACCGTGTGGCTACAGTGCAGGCTAAGTGACATGAAGACAGATACTGCATGGCTTCTTGTGCCCAGCTAAGACCCGTTCGGTCTGTTCCCCACAGAGTTCTTTTTAAACAGATAATCGTTGACGTCACCGCTGCAATCTACTTAATTTCCGAATTGATCGCTGGAACCTTAAGAAAACTGTACTTTGAAGCCATTTTTACCCCCCAAAGTGAAAGTAGAAAAATTTGTTTGTACTGCTATATAGTATTAAACATGATAATCTGCACATTCAGAAATAAACCTAAAGTGTTATAGTATCATGGCTTTATTGACAATAATTGTCTTTGAAAAGCATCGCTACAGTTTGTTGTGTGACCATGCAACGGAGATAAAAAGGGAGGCCAACAGTTCGTTATAATAAATTAATGCACATGTAGGCCTATGCTGATATAAGGAATGTAATGTTTTAAATTTCATAAATTTCGTACAAACTATACAACTGACATATCGACAGCATCTTTCCCACATTATCCAATGTAACTATACACTGATTGCTTGTCTATTGTATGCTTTGTATGCTTGGACTTATTCCACGATTAAATAGAAATATTTTGCATGGTATGAGCAAAGTCTCTATACCCTTACGAGATGAGTGAAGAATATATAATATGCCCACATGGCATAAGGGGAGCATATATACCTAGCTGGGAGGTGTACTCTGTACACCTTTGCATTTATTCATTTATGTACTGATTTATTTATTTGATTGGTGTGAAATGCCGTGCTCAAGTTGTTTTGATTTATATAATGCCTGCCTGGTTTACATGAATGAGTAGAGGAAAACGGACTGCCTGAAGTCACCCATCGGTCACCCACCATTAGCAAGGTACTACATACGCCCTTGTAAAGCCAAGAAAGTTATCCTCTTGGGATAAGATGAATACATACCGTTATGGGGTAAGTAGAGTGTATCATAATGAGATGATTGAAGTATATTATATATACGCTCTTATAAAAATACATGAGTGGAAGTCCATATAGATACTTGCTTCCTTTAGGGTTTCCAGCCGCCCGTGTTTCCGCTGACAGAATCTTCAGCTGAAGTGAGGCACACATCTGCTGAGCTTTCAGCGATTCCTGCTGATACTGGAACTATTGAACAGACTTTTTACTATCATTTATATCAAATAAATCAAACAAAGACAGTAACCTGTAGTAATGAAGTATAATGCAAACGCGCTATATGTAAAAGCTAACTCAAGTTGTGCCCACTCTCCTCACTATATCGAAAACTCCTGTCTCTAAGGATGGGCTTATATGATATTAGTCTAAATATGCAAATATATATATATATATATATATATATATATATATATATATATATATATATATATATAAAATAGTATAAAATGTATAGGTCTGTGTACATAGGTATTTTATTGGTAACCACTAACTCTGTCTTGCATTGGACCGCTATTATGAAACGTTCTATTCCTAGAAGAGTGTTAAACATTGATGAATCACAAACCCGAAGCTGTTCCAGGGACTTTTCCATATCCGTCACATCTGTTTTCGCATCACTCTCAAGCTCTTGTAGCTCTTTTACAAGTTTCACGACCGCTGCCTATGAAACAGAATCAATGATTGGCTGACTATTGATAGAGGAATGAGTGCTAAACTTACATGTGACAGCGAAAAGCAAAATACAAAGTAACACTGAGGTGCTTTCTGAAAGCGCAAACTGTACAAACATGTGTTTGGTAAAGACCATGAGCTAGGCTTGTATACAACGATCACAGAATAATGTTCAGCTCCCGATTTTCTTCAAATAGTATAAATATCTCAAAATGTAAAGTCTATGCATAAGAACCGAAAAGCATCTTTCATTTGCTTCATTCAGCGAGTTTTATATATGCTTCAGAACAAGTGAATGAACGAAATATCATGGCCTTTAAATTTGCCACATCGGGCATTTTCGAACCACATATCGTGTATGAAGTATGAAGTCTGGAGTGGTAGGGCCTGCTCAGAGATATACCGTAGCTAGTTGGGGGCCACGGTGGTTTATTGCATTTCAGCACATGAAGCAGTTCAGCAATCCAAATATGAAATTTAAGTCAAGAAGTAAGAGTTAAGATATTCTGTAGATAAAAGATTTCGTGTCCATGCAGAGGTCGGTTCTGTTAAGAAATGATAAAATGTTTAAGACAAATGTGTCCGTCTTACCATCTTAAAAGCGGCTTGCTCCTTAAACAACCTGAGGAAGTGGTTCTGGTGGCGGCCTTTAATTGTCGTGCATTCGAAGCAAACGGCAGATGAGCAGGTGACGCAGTAGACTTGCACCTGTTTGGGATTCGTCTCGTCGTGGTGCGGACAGAGGAATACCTTCACCGGAACCTCACATTTTCTATTCACCGACTGCAACCGATGAGTTGTGAAAGGTCCCCTTCTCGGATGAAGTGTGTTCAGACACTCATAACAGTACTGATACCCGCAGTTCTCACACAGCACTTCTGCAGGCAGCACCACGCCGACGGAGGAGCAGAACTGGCAGGGTGGAGAGCGTGACTTGCTGATGTGGTCGGTTTCCGCAGAGCGACTGTCGTCTGCTTCTTCCACTTCGATGCCATCGCCTATCGATGTTTTGTCGTCAGGCATATCTCCTGGTGTGGCATCGCCGTGTGTGTTTGAATTATGGTATTCCATGGATTGCTTTTTCAAATCCATGGTAACACTACATTCGTCCATGTGATGGAGTGGTTATTTTGCACGACTATCTTGCCACTCTCAGAACACTCTCAGACAGCCTAATACTTAACCTAAATCTGTAAACTGTTCAGTCAGAAATCACCGTCTCAGGCAAACCTAACACTGAATGACGGTGTTCAATTCACCTACCTAGACTGATTTATAGCTGTAGACGGACCATAAGCCATTGGGTATGCCTACATGAAATTAGACCTGTTCACAAATTTCGCCTAGTCTCTACTGCTGGGATAAGCCTCAAGCACAGCGAATATTGCATGTAGTACCATCCCATGCTATATACTACATGGCTTATATCATATTATAGTACCGCCGATAAATCATGACAACATACCTGATTTTATATATATATGTATATATATGCCCATTCAGGTTGTGTCACACAATGCGGTGAGCCTTAAAGATCAGTATTTCCCTACCTAACCGACTTCTCAGAAATGAAAATATTTTCATTTTCGTTTTCTCAAGTGACCTACATGCTCACACTGTTCAGTATTAACGTATTTGATACTGCTCATTGTGCTCTATACGGTCTACCTTGTTCACATGTAATATGCAATGCAGGGGACAAGGTGACCTGGTGGTTAGAGCGCTAACGAAGCTCTATTACCCCGGAACCTCTCACCAATACGATCGCTGTGAGTTTAAGTCCAGCTCATGCTGGCTTCCTCTTCAGTCGTACGTGAGAGGCCTGCGAATGGCTTCCCCAGGACTCCGCCCGTTTTCCTCCCACCATAATGCTGCACACACATTGCATGCGATCCCGAGTTCATATATGATATGTCACAAATGCATTGCTATTGTCTCGGTTACTCTAAATGTAGGTCTGTGATCAGTTAGGTGACTCACCTCCTACATGGCCCAGCTTTTCAATACAGACATACAACGTTATACCTAGCGTTAATCACGATGCGGACGTAAGCATATATCAGCAGGTTATCGAATACGCTTGAAATCGCATGGAGAGACAACTGTGGATCACACACCGGCTGGTTATGTATGCACGTGGGACTCACTGGAGGTTGCCAAGGCTATATCTCACTCTATGTTTTCAACACGATAACTAGCAGTTGAATAAGTCGCAAAATGGCGACCAGGTTTGTCAGGTACCTGCTGCGGTCACACTTCTGAACCAAGACGTCATCATAGAAGTGAAATTAGGGCGTAAAACAAAATACTAGTAAATCCATAAAAGTACATTCCGAAAGCAAGGATGCACCAAGCATTTTGTCAAGCATTTTCCTTTCATTACGTTGGAACTCCTGTTTTGCAGAATAGGTTATAGTGAATATCTGTGAGAAATATGTAAAAAACAAAAAAAAAAAAAACAACAAAAATACAAGGCGTTACATGAAAACGTCTTTTCGACCAAAACTGACAAATTTATAATATATTTATATATTCAGATATAAAGAAAATAGAAAACAAAACTTTCTTTGACATTGAAAATGTCTGCTGACAATATATAAAGTTGTAGTTGCCTACATACAAAAACACACTGGTCATAGTTCTATACTAGTTACAGTATTTTATACATATCTGTAACGACCCAAACTGTCCTGTATAATAAAGAGATGGCTTGTTCAAAATACACGACAGTTTAGCCGCACAAAAAAGTAACCAAAACCAGCAGATTTTATTTTACAACAATTTATTAGCTTTAACGAGAACAGGTAATAAGACTTATACAAATACTAAAGTACTTAAGTTAACAAGAAAGGATAGCAGTATCTATACAAATACTAAAGTACTTACATGTACAACGTGTCAAAGTCCAAACGGACGCATATATTTCACAATGCGGAAAACCATACAGGCATAAATGCAGAAATAAAAGGGAAAATCCACAGTATAACTGAATGTATAACGAAATATTGTGCACGGCAGTTGTGCACATAACAAAATCACAGTATAGTTATTTAAGGAAGCTTTACATATAGAATATACCAACTATATATACTTCACTGTATATACTTTACCATAAACCGTAAGGATATATTTTTATTATTTCCGTTGGATAGCCTATGTACGTGTAAAACGCCGATGATCACACTGAATGGTCACTCACGGTGCAGCGTGACGCTTTACTCGAGAATGAATGAATGGATATGTCTTCCTGCCAACGATAAAAGCGAGCACATACTGGATATTGGCTATATTTATTTATTTGATTGGTGTTTTACGCCGTACTCAAGACCTTTTCACTTTTCTACACCGGCCAGCATTGTGGTGGAAAGAAACCGTACAGAGCCCGGGGGAAGCCCACGACAATTTGCAGGCTACTGGCAGACCCTCCCTCGTACGGCTGGAGAGGAAGCCAGCATAAGATGGACTTGAACTGACAGTGACCGCATTGGTGAGAGGCTCCTGGGTCATTGCGCCGCGCTGGCGCGCTAACCACCGGGGCAACGAGGTCCCCTATACTGGCTATACACAGTACCACTGTGACAAAATGTCTCAGATATGCACATTTTTCAATGCTTTGTTATTTTTTCCTTTATTTTTTTAAAAAAAAAATAATAATAATAAAATGTTCTGTATTTATCATCCAAGCGTGGCTGAAGTTATTGCCTTTCAGGAAATATCACACAAGTGCCTCTGGTTTTTATAGTGTTAAGTCTAAAGTTTGAAAGGTTATAATGCGACATAAATTGTAGGAACTTTATTACCGACTTTGATAGTAAAACGTGCACAAACGAGAATGATATTTTGTGAATAGTATTTATTTAGGCTATTTTATTTGGATTTCCGTTGATCGATGTTTTTTTTTTTCTTCTGAACCACAAGTATCCAATTTAGCCCTTTAAGAGCGATACGGTATGTTAATTGAGGTGTTTGACGTATGTTCAAGAATAATTCACTTAATATGCGATGATGGCCAATTTAAAGGGTGAGGAAACAAGAGTGTCCTGGAGTAAACTGCTTGCCTCTGGCAAGAAACCTCGAATGTCTCACACGTGTCGGCATATATATCTATATATTTACTGCCAAGGCGAACCCAAATATGTGCGACAAAACACATATGTCCGACAAATTTCATGTAAAACGACATATACGTCTGTAAGGGTACCACTTTCAGAGAGAGATGAGAAACAACTGGCTTGTTTAACTCTCAGGTCAGCGATAGGCCTTACACAAGATCAAACAAAGGAATACGAAGACGCTCGAATAAGTTCAATACGTATATTTTAACAACTGACACTAATATACAACCAACACAAATAATTGCATATACATATAATTTAGTTTGTGCCTAAGAGAAATGGGCCTGGGATGTGTGGTCTGTTGATGACCCATGATGTAGTGATTCTGTATTGTGAGCAACTCATAATAATATAATACTCATGCACTTGGGATCAGAAGACAAGTTTAGCTTGGGCTCCAGTCGTCCGCGCAAGAGAAGGTACGCTCCTACTCCCAGGTCGAAGGAATAACTATACTTGTGCATACTTGCAATTGTTATATACATTATAGTTATACATTCTGTAAATGCAACTGTGCATTCTCGCATGGGGATGCTATGTGACGACCATTTACAATCATATAGTAAACTGGTGAAATTCAGGACCATTTTGGCCAGACAATTCGAATATGAATTGATTTCTGTTACCGAAACTGGCTTGGTCCTAATATATCAGATGATTTTATCAATATTGACGGTTATCTTGTGGAAAGAAAAGATAGAAACATTCACGGTGGTGGCATAGCAATTTATTTCAAATCTGGTATAGCTGCTACTTGTCGTAAAGACCTCGAAACAGAACATGAAATGTTATGGATTTTAATACGTAATGAAAACAAAGCAATTCTATTTGCTGTGTGTTATCGTCCCCTTCTCCCCCCCCCCCCCCCATCAACGAACAGATGTACGCAAAGATTTTTTGTAAAGCTTTGAATTCTAGCTTGATGTAGCTGTTTCAGAAAACTCAGACGCAATAGTCATAATGGGAGATTTTAATGACAGGTGTACACATTTGAATGAATTTCATCATGGTAGTGAGCTTCAAATGGATCTTTATAACATGATTAAGGGGAAAAATTTGTCCAGGTAATCGACGAGCCTACGAGATATTCTGACAAAACTGCAAATCTGCTGGATTTAATTATAACGGATAGCCCTGGATTTGAGTCTTGAGTTGCCTGTCCTTTAATGAATCTAGATCAATACACGATATATTGTGTTCTTAATATGTCAAAAACTAACAAGCCTAAGGCATACAAAAGACATATCTAGGACTACAAAACAGCTAACCTAGAAGAACTGATTAATGTACTAAAACGAACACCTTTTGACCTAATTATAGACATTTTCGATTCCATCGACGATAAAGTCTATGCGTGGACCGAATTATTTCTTTCGTGTTGTGCCCAAACAAAACAGTTATAATGAGGCCAAGGGATAAGCCTTGGTTGACTAATGACGTCGGACGTAAATTTCGAATTAGGGACAGATGGTACAAAAAGTTTAAACGCACCAAGTCGGATGACGATAACTTCTATTTCCTTTTGGCTAGACGAGTAGCCAATGTAGCAAAACGCAGTGCGAATAGGAAATACACCGACTCTTTAAAGTTGAAATTGTCTGACCCCAATGTTGACACGAAGACTTACTGGAAGATAATGAAATCTGTCCTCGACTCTAAAGCAGTTCCCCAAATACCTCCACTCTGAATTTACAACAAAGTTGTATCTGACGACAGGGACAAAGCAAATGAATTTTGTAAATTTTTCGCCTCTAAATCTGCACTGGTTAAAAACCCGCCTAATTTACCACAATTTTCATATGTTACTGACTCTCGCCTAAGTTTAGTTCAAACAGGTGAATCTGAAATTTTATTGCTGTTAAAACGCCTAAAGGTGAAAAAAGCCTGTGGTATTGATATGGTATCTAATTTTATGTTAAAACACTCTGCCGTAAATATTGCTTTTTCGCTCGCAAAATTATTTAACTTTTCAGTGTCAACAGGAACATTTCCGTCTGCGTGGAAATTATATCGTCTTAGTCCAGTGTTTAAAAAAGGTGAGCGAAATGATGTCACTAATAGACCTATTTCTTTACTGTCATCTGTATCCAGATTGTTAGAAAAAGATTCTACCAATATTGCAAGGATAATAACTTACTTATTCCTGAAAACTCTGGTTTTCAAGAAAACGACTCTACTGTTTACCAGCTCACTCAGATTGTCCCTAATATATATCAGGCGTTGGACAGAGGTGAAGATGCGTGCCTTATATTTTTAGACGTCAGGTATGGCACGCTTGACTTCTGTATATACTTAGACAATAGAAATCGAAGGTGACCTGCAAAAATGGCTAGAAAGCTATTTAAATAATAGATCATTTAACGTATGTGTAAATGGAGCTGAATCTCATCCTGAATACATCTATTCTGGAGTGCCACAGGGTTCTGTCCTTGGCCACCTATTATTTCTTATATTTGTAAATGATATAAACAATGATATAGAATGTAAAATAAATGTCTTTGCTGACGATACTTCTCTTTTTAAACCTATAAATGGTATTACTCTTTCTGAACGTAAAATCAATAGAGATCTCCAACGACTGACAGACTGGTCAAACCAGTGGAAAATGGGACAAACATGTTTTAGATATCATCTGCAAAAGTAACAGAAAGTTAAGCATAATGACCAGGACTAAAGCATCTCTTAGTAGAAAATGCCTCATTAATTTATACTTCAGTACTGTCCCATCAACTATGGAATATGCTGATGTTTTTTTTTTTTGATAGCTGTAGTATAAATTGAACAAGTACAAGGTTGGTCAGCGCTAATCTGCTTATCTGTTCGTCGACGAAAGCACAGGCTACTTATATTTTGTAAAATAGTTAACCCTTATGTCCCCCACATCTTCTACAATTATGTCCAGTCAGAAATAATGATGCTGACCATTCGTACAGGCTTAGAAACCGTAATGACCGTCGCCTCTTTAAATGTAGGATAAATATCATCCTCATTTTTCCACAAACGACAAAGGACTGGAACGACTTACCCTCTAAGTTTAGAAATTGGTCGGTTTACAGCCTACAACGTTTCCTAAAGCCCCAAATCTGAAAAATTAAATATTTTTTTACAATTTTGTTAATAACGACATGTCTATTTTGCATTGTAGAATAAGGATGGGACTGAGCGCTCTTCACGCTGACCTGTTTAAGTATTATGTTATCCCAGATCGGTCCTGTAACTATTGTCCATCTCCTAACGAAACAGCGTATCATTTCCTAATAGAGTGCTCACACTCTGCCGCTCTTAGGAAGCATATGCTTGTAGACATAGCAAAAATAATGTATCCAGGAGTTCACCAATCTTTACTTTTGGCTGATTCACTCATTTCCAAATACCTATATAAAGTGTTACTTTTCGGATCTAAAGATTTGGTACTCTTAGATAACATTAAATTATTTCAAACCATCCACAATTACCTCCTGGTTACCAACAGACTAAGCCATTAATACAAATGATGTTCGCAACTGGTATTATATTTTACTTAATATGCTAGGATGCCTGTTTTTACAGGTACATTTACTTATGAAGACACTACTATTTATTTATTCCAAACTAAGGTTTAACCATTTAATTTGTAAACGGTCATAATTTTTTGTTGTGAATATCTGTAAGGCTTAATTCTTGTGCTTGTTTTACTGTATTCTGTTTAATTACTATATCATTGTAAGTTAGCAGACAATATTTTCAAAATACCATTTTTCAAATGTTGTAATTACATGTAAGTAATCTTTGTTGAGCAAACCCCTTGTGGCCACTGGCTGAGGGCAATCCTCTATAAATAAATAAAGCATTAAATTTAATTTAATAAAATTCCACATTCAAGATGAGTTCCTCAATCAACGGATGACAGTCCGATATGTGGTTATTCTCCAACTGCCTGTGAATGTGTAACTTCTCATGGTGAACGGAATGACAGTAGAGTCCCTGATGCCGAGCTGTCGATGTTTGTTTCCTCGGAAATATACACAAAAAAGTCACTTTCAGGGTAAACTGGAATGAAGTGTACCTAATGGGACAAAGAGACAATGAGCGATACAAGCTCCAAAATAACGTCTCCAAAAAGTAGCAAGTGGCGAAACACAAGCTTACAAAGTGCTGCGTACAGAAAATGGAGTACAAATGACGAACGTCGAATGGCGTGAAAGCCGATATCTCCAAACCCAGCAAAATCCTTCACAGAGAATGACTGCTCTTAAATGGACTTGAGTAAATAACTGCTCACAAGTGGACTTGAATGAATGACTGCTGCGAGCTTCATAACTCCGGCGCTCATATTCATAGACTAACGTAACAGAAAATTCTGAATGGTTTGATCGTAAAGATGTTTACAACACCGATACATATTTCCAGAATGTATACCCTATGTACAATGACACTAAACTCGTGAACACCGAAGCCTCGAGAACGCTCGACTGAATTACAGCACAGGCTATTACTTACACAGAAAAATGTAGGTCAGAAACTGACAAATAATAATATTAAAAAAATATAATACAATGTTTGCCGACGGGGTTCGTAACAAGGCTCATAATTAAGGGCTCTGTGAACTGTTAAATAGTACCAAGGCCCTGCGGAAGTTCCAGGCGGGGGTACGCAATTATTTCCTGCACGAAGGCTCTGTTGTACCAACCCCTCTTGTATCCATGTCAACCGCATAGCTTCACCAACCATCATGGCCCCACCCTCAACACTCTTCCCGCGAGGAGGTGGGAACACTGTAAATAAATAGCAGTGAACAAAGAGAAGATCTTGTCCTGGTATCTCAACCAAACCTACAGAATGTACACATTTGCACATACACTTGGAAATTAAAACAGTATTTTATTGAATTCAACCCACCCCCAACTCACACTTGTTTTTTAATTCATGAAGTTTGTGGGAAAGAACCGCCTGTATATAAAGCATCATATATTCCTCAAGCTGGGGGTCACAGGCTTTGTTACACCAACGTTTAATTGACTGGCTCTGTTGTGGAGATACAATATAAACTGTGGCCATATGTGTTTAAATTAGGTCGTCAAAGGCAAATGAAACTCAGTAACGTAACTAAAGCCAACTCGGATCAACTCACTTTTCTCTATAGAACTTAGACAACTGGTCGTCTGTTTTGTGAACGCGTGCTCTTTTTCTGAGTAGAAGTTGTCCACTGTAATCTTGATTTTCTTTGTCATGATCTCTTTTTGAACGTTTCTTTCAGTATGTGTGACGAAGAAGTCGCTCAGCTTTGGTAAAATGGTCAGAACAATTGCAGTGACCACCTGAACCGGCAGTGTTAAGCTACTCCAGCCGTTGAAGCCTATGATCAACTTCACTACTGACGTCACGACCACTGTAAAGGCCGATAGCTCTGTTGAGAAAAATGAAGACGGCGCGACGCAGAGGTCGATGTTTCACCACAACGTAGAAAAACAGCTCACTGGGGATACCTGGGTATGGACCGTGCCACTAAATGAATTTGGAAGTTATTTTAGAGGAATGTACTTCAGATATTTGAACAGATTTTGCCAGTTTTAGCCTCCGGCGGTGTTGCTTAGTTAGATTTGATATTCCACCAATGCTGCTCCAGCGTTCACATGTTTTAAACTCAAAACTCAAAGTCTTGAACGATGGCGAAGCTACTTGTGGCATTCATGTCGCGCTCTTTGGTCGACGTAAAGTCTTACAACTAGTGTAACTCCATCTACCGATGAGATGATCATATATTTTTAGCTATATGCGGAAGTCACCGTGGGCCGAATTTTCCTAGCCTTGACATAAACGCCAAAGTATTTTCTCGGTTCAGCCTCTACAGGGGGCAGTGTTTTTTTATTTACAAAGTAACAAATCTATGTATTAAATATATCCAGGCTTCCTCACCGGCCGTACGTGGTAAGGTCTTTCAGCAACATGCGATGGTTTCCAGAGCCCGGTTTCCACCAACCATACTGCTAGCCGCCGTCCTATAAGTGAAATATTCTTGAGTACGGCTAAAACACCAATGAAATAAATAAATAAATAAATAAATAAATAAATAAATAAATAAATAAATAAATAAATAAATAAATAAATATTAAATATGTCGTTTTTACTTTGCAATACATGTGTACAGGGGACTGCTTCCTACACGTTTTTGCATGTACAGGAAGAGCGATGCTGTCTGAACTGCAACAATCAATCAATCAATAAATCAATAAAACAATACATGTGTTTATACCTAAGGCATTGTTATTTACTCATTTACATGGAAATGTCCTGCTTCATAGTACTTCATCCCTACTGGTAGCTATTTTCAACACTCATAATCTAGAGACCAGCTAGGCTGAATAACTTAACTAAAAAAACTAAGACATGAAATCAGGCTACTATGATTTGGTTGATGGGTGTATTTTCTTACTATATGTTGTGCAGAGAGGGGCGTATAAGCGCTGGATAAATGAATGCAAGTACATGCAAGCAATATTACACTGAAGGAAACATTATAAAAGACAGACTGAACATAAAGTACAAGTGAGACATCTGTGGAGCAAGAAAATTAAAAAAAAAGTATGACAAAAGGGGGTCAGGAGGGTGGTACATAGATATAAAATCTTTGTCATGTTGTGGATGAGACTGTAGGAAGAAGAACGAGTCCAGTTGATGTTGGTTTAGTCCATTTATTAAGGTAACAGTCTATGGTACAGATTAACACCCTGACAATGGAAAGCATACAAAAAATATATCAGCAAGCAATGCTCTATACTGTAAGATTATACGGTATGTGAGTCATCTCCCTTTAAATGAACAGCTATTACAGTAGTTCGCACAATACAGCTATTATACAGCGTGGACCAACATATTTCCTCGTATGCATAAATGAACAGTTAACAGGAATGAAGTCAAATAAAATGTATGTATCGTATTAACTCTGATTTAAGTATAGAAGGTATTGTGTTACATACTTATTATACTTAATGGCGAGCATAGCATACGTACGTGTCTAACAAGGAAATGAATATTGAAAAATGAACAAATAACCCAGAATGGGATTGTAGAGGTACATGTCATCGTCTATACATCTGGACAATTAACTCACCATTAACGGTGTCATGTGCAAAGTATAGATCAGCTCACATGTACACAAGAATCAAACACAACAACTTTATGTACATTACACATATCATTTAGATAATTGAATCTACCATTAATACAACACTATATCGATTATGACAATTACCTGAGTAACAGCAACATAAGTGATGTTACATCATAACTGAAATGGCACATTACCTATGCTTATCATTACAAGAATACAGTAAACGACACTCACTGGTAAGATATTCGAACATGACAAGGACTTAGCTTGCCCTGGGAGGACAATAATATACACGAGCGTTGCAGTGGTCATTAGTCAGAATGAGGGGGTCACAAAACTGCCGAATAAGTAATCTTGCTTCCCCATTGTCTATCTTAAAACTTAGACAACTGGTATTAAATATCTTCTGCTTTGTTCTTGCCAAGCATTCTCTCTTTGTGAGTAGAAGTTGTCCACTGTAATCTTGATTTTGTTTATCGTGATTTCTTTTTCTATGTTTCTTTCCATTTGTGTGGTGAAGAATGCATTCAGCTTTGGTAAAATGGTCAGAACAATTGCCGTGACCACCTGGGCCGGCAGTGTAAAACTACTCAAACGGTTGAAGGCGATAATCAACTTCACTATTGACGTCACGACCACTGTAAAGGCCGTTAACTCTACTAGAAAGACGAAGATGGCTCGGCGCAGAGGTCGGTGTTTCTCCACGACGTAGAAAAACAGCTCTCTGGGGATTCCGGGGTATGGGCCCCGCCACCGAATTAATTTGGAAGTTATTCCAGAGGAAGCCGCTTTAGAGCCGTAGGCGGGTTGGGTCAGTTTTAATATTTGACGCTGTTGCTGGGTTAGAGGAATTGATATTCCACCAATCTCGAGCTCTTTGACTGTTCTAGCATTTAAATGTTTCAAAATCAAAACCTCATCTCTAATGCTAGCGACGTCACTTTCTTCAGATGTGTTCTTGAGGGTCAAGTTAATTTTGACTATTTCGTGAAGTATTATTAAGTATGAGTCGCTGAACTTTTGGGAGCTACTTCCGAGATATAAAAGCATTGTACCGGTCGCAATTACGAATCCCAAGGCGAGAGTTGGGTAAATGATAACGCCTATGTATGTGTAGTCAATGACCAACAAAATGAAGAGCATTCCCCTAACAAAGATCAAGAAGAAGGAATAATATGTGAAAAGCAAAGAGAAAATAATAAGTGGATACATTAAAACTCTACGCTTGCCTCTGGAAGCGAAGTGTTTTAAATAAGCTCTAGTGAAGTTGATACAACAGAATACAGTGGGAAAGCCGTAGTAGACGATACACAGAGTTATCTCAGCAATACATAGCATAATATAAAAGAACACAGATATATATGTGACGGCGCAAAAGTGAATTTCTGAACAGAACCATCTCCTAAATCGATCGTTGCAGAATCGAAATGCAAATTTCCAAAACGACGGATTCAGCAAAGTGAACACATTTCCTTGCAAAAGATGACGAAGCGTACTGTGAACACTCTTGTTATCCATTTTAACCGATCCAAAGAGTTCTATTGTCGACAAATCCATTGACAACAGTGTATTCTTGCATCCATTTTCTCGTTCAAACACGGAAATGAAACACGTTGAGATATTTTTAGGCGCACATATACAAATCTGTCCAATGGTGAGGTATACTCCAAATACAACGATTGGGCCTCCAAATATGGTAAGCCAGTTTGCAGCACTGCCGGAGATTCCGTAAGGCATGCTCAGGAAACCGACAGGTATTCCCACTTTCATCCTTTCAGTAATAGAAAAGCGAAATATCAGTCTGTAGTACATGACTTTGACATAGACGGGTAGAGGAATAATCACTGCAAAGAGGAAGAACCTAGCCATCCTCGAAATAAGAAGCGGAAATCTCTTACCGATGCATTTGAATGGGGTACCAATCATGGATATTAAAGTTATCGGTTTATCCAGGCCAAGGTAGAACCAGTCGTCGTCGGAGGGATCCGTCTGTGATAGGTGACCCCAGACACTTCTTGTGCCCCTCAGTAGCGGGGTCTCATCATCAACAGTGGCAGTTGTTTCACTGGAAGCCAGAACTTCAGGACTATCGAGTGAGACAATTGTTCCTCCGAAGCCATAGTCGAATAACAATGACAGCGGTATACAGAGATACATGAAGCAAATCACTGCTATGAAGTAAAAAAATGACGACCAATCGGAAACTTTTATTGTGCGTCGTCCACACGTGAGTTTTAACTGGGATAATTTTTTATCGCGGTAAAAACTGCAGCAGGAGTAGCCTGTGGGGTCTTTCCAGTACCCAAAATATGTACTGAAATCAAAAAGCCACTTGTTATCTGCGTTGGGGTCCAACTTCACAATTTGACAAAATACGCTGTAATTTTTTTCGTGGATTCCATGAAGATACTTTAAAGTCATGTTGCCTAAGGCTGTACCAACTGCATACGTGGCGTGTCGTCCACCCAACTCCAATGAGCAATTTTCGGGTTCAGCGTCAAAGCGGATGTAAACATCACGCAGGGTGTAAAAGTCCAAGAGGCCAAATGAGAGTTTGCCTGCGTCGTAATCAAACTGTAGGTAAGGCATGGCTCCATATCTTGTTGTTGTTGTCCACACCCATATAAAGGGAAGGAAAACATCGTCTCGAACTTTCAAGGAGATATTCTGTGGGAATGCAAGGCGAAAATAAGCGAAATTAGCTTGCTTAGACAAAAGTCTGCGTAGAAATTCTTTCGCATCGCTAGGGTTCGCCGTCAAGTTACACACAGGCTGTGAGATGCCGTTATCTCCAAGGTATAGAGGCATACTGTCATTTCTGTCCGTTAAAACGGCATCGTTTCTTTGCTGAGCTTTATGCAAAGGAATTGATTCTACGCTTGAACAAACACTTACACCGACAATGTACATAAATAAGAGATTTCTTAGGGGAAGTCCTTGCCAAATACCCACTGGCCAAGTAAATATTCTCTTCAGTCCAGCCATGACGATAACTTATCTCTGGTATAACTCTGAGAAGAATTGTGAGTCCAGTTTAACATAGTGACTATTGTATATGTGCCTCTATTTTTGAACTAAAGGCGGAAGTAACCGGAGAGGCACATTATGTAGTTTAGGAAAAGCCCAATATCCTTCACAGCGCATGTACCGCTCTTTACACTCGGCTTACATCACTATCGCCATTAGCAAATTTTGTACAGAGAATAGTGTTCTCATGCACATAGCAAACTCTTTCTAAACCTTTGTTTCTGTGTATACTGGATACGTATGCTATCTGTTTTGTCTAAAGTATGTTAAGCATGATTCCAGTGGATAACTAAAGCATTTGTAATAATGAATGATGGATCTGCATGAGCGCAAAAGTGTTAAGGCAAAATTTAAACAAGCCCACTCATACCTACTCTCCTTATGTAGAGGACGTAGCCATAAGTCTACTCAACCTGTGCTGAAAAGCCTGCACATCTCGCATACGGTGACGTAAACATAGTTATAACATATACCTGGCCTTCCAATGGAACGACTCTACTATCTCCTGGCGGGAAGTCGTAAACAGTCAATGACAATTGACATTAGCAGACACCTATAGCTCTATATACCAAAATCAAGCAATTCGATGGCCACGCCAAAGAAATGGAGAGATTATGTGGATTTCAAGGTTTACTGTAGAATTTGTTAAGCACAGCTAGTATCCACAGTGAATAATCGTGTTGTGACAGCCCAAAGGTGTGATTTGAAGACGGAAAGTAAGAACAGATTTCGTCTTTCCTGAAGTTGTTGTGGTAAAAGGAGAAGGCTATGTTCCGTGAGATTAAATAAATTAGAAAAGGCTATACGGAGAGAGGAAACGTGCAAACGAGAGAGGGGGGATATTTGCAAGGATTTTAAAGAGCAATTGGAAACGAACAATCAGAGAGTGGCTCGAATGGCCGTCGGAAGTCCATCTCCCCGCATAAAGAAGAGATTTAGAGCTATCGCCCCCCACGGCGGAGAAGGAAAATATTTCAACCAGTTCTGCTCCAGTACTACAACCTGTTATTGTAAGTTAGAGAAAGTTTTATTTCCTTAAAATTACTATAATTACTTACAACCCTTATGAAGCGAAATTCCATAACCCCAAGAACAATGTTTATGACAGCTAGGTACGTAAATTGCAGTTTCAGTTTCTCTGAGAAATCGTGAGGAGTAGGGAATGTACACAACATAAAATAGATACAGTGCATACATGATCTGTTAAAATCATGTATGTACAATCTGAAGAGCACTTGGCAAGAGAAAACTTATACAATCAGGGGCTGCAAAGATGAATATGTAGACCCATTAATTAAGATAGGCATTTTGTACATCTACATAGCAAATACTAAGTACGTGTTGGTAACTGCTCATCGTGGGCAGTAATATTCTTACAAAACATACCTTAACATTGGAGTAAGTAGATAAAGTATCATGATGGATCAAGACGTGTAACTATACACGTATAACCTTGCATATGTTCGCTGACACAGCTATTTTTTTTTTTTAGTTTTGCTATATGTATTTCTTCATATGTCTTCAGCTTTCTGGTCTAGTTCAGGTAGGCCCAGTACCCATATCATCATTGCCAGTGGAATTTGTGCCAAGGGTAAGCACATAGTAATATTTTAATATTCAGTGTTACGACCCAAACTGTCTGTATTATAAAGAGATGGCTTGTTCGAAATACACGACAGTTTAGCCGCACAAAAAAGTAACCAAAACCAGCAGATTTTATTTTACAACAATTTATTAGCTTAACAAGAACAGATAATAAGACTTATACAAATACTAAAGTACTTAAGTTTAACAAGAAAGGATAGCAGTATCTATACAAATACTAAAGTACTTACGGTGTCAAGACGCATATATTCCACAATATATACCACACAGGCATAAATGCTCAGAGGCAAATTCACAAGAGGGAAAATCCACAGTGTAACTGAGTGTATGACGAAATATACACAAAATTCCACAGACAGGGTCCGTGTGCTAATAGGCACTGTGTATACAAGAGCACAAATTAAACATACAAGTTCAGACTGAACAAGTGCTCGGTGGAGGTATAACAAAGCCAGAGGCTATAAAGACACCAAAATTCAGCACAAAAGGCTTACTAAAGTAATACACAGCGAAAGCATCCAAAACTCTCAATAATTCTCCGTTCTCTTCGTCTCTCCGTTCTCTCCCTGCTTTCGTAGGTCTTATATAGCCTGGTGGAATTGTCTAGAATAAGAAAATTCCTGAACACTTGATGTAAACAAACAGGCACCGAACTGAGCGTATTCTGGAACATTCTAAGGTAGAGGCAGACAGCACTCCCTGAACTTAGCATATGTAAACAGTGGCTATATTTAGAAACTGGCGGCAGTCGTGCACATAACATCAGTCATGGAGAAAATCCGGTAGTTTGTTGGAGAAATCAAACTTGGCCATTCTTGCATGTGCAATATAGGCCTATATACGAACTTGAATAAGACAGTTGCCATACATATATTTCCAGTGCGAAAACATCTCAATTAATTATTTTTTTATGTTGTTTCAGGTGACATTTCAACCTTTCTCGATATCAGTCTTCCCAAACTCTACAAGACGATCATTAAGCTCTGCTTTAGGAGGTCATACTAGGTCGATGACATGTATTGCCATTGAAATTGTAGATCTACTGAAGTGTTTTTGTTATATTCTAGCTAATTGTTTATATATTATGTCACTGTGTATATATTTTATCCTTTTTAAATTGATAAAAGTAATCAACCAATCAGTTCAATCGATTCAAGTTACAAAGTTATAATGTAGGAACTGTTTATGAAAACAAACATCTAAGGCATTGTCATCCAAGTAAAGTTTGTTCCCAGTGACTTGCCAGTGGTCAGTGATTTACCCACACGAAAGTGACTTCCATGAATATTAATGAAGACACACCCCCACATCAACCAATGAAAATTTGTAGTCTTTCGCGAAGGCTTTTTTCTCGTTTACGAATGTGATAGGTATTTCGACCGACCGACCGAAAACCGGTAGGTTAGGACGGTCTGGTTTAGAGAGACTAACTCATACCAGTGAAGTCGAATCAAGGTATGACTGCTCTGTAGTGGTGGCAATCTTGCAAAGCGTGCGGAGGGAAACAGACATGCATTGTGAGGAATATGTATAGGGCAGCTTGCCTTTCCTGTGACTCCGTCACGTGACATAAGCAGCAGAGCGAGTGATTATCTAGCCGGATTCTTCCGTAGTCCATCTGTAGTTCGTGGAAATGGAGCAGCTAGCGTACATTGAGATGACTGTTTGACATTGTGCCCCTTTGCTGACAGTGACACAGAACAACAGGATATTATGTAAACTGTATATAGCTATTCTCTGTTTAAACAGATTGACAACTTGCTGACTGAAGAGATAAAGTAGGCTAACACATGAAAATTGGAACATACAATGATGTTAGTGTAATCGTTACATTTCAGGAATTTCCATGACGGATGGCTATAATTTCGGTTATTATAACGTGCAAATAATATATAATAACTTGATACAGGACACATGCGGGAGAAAAGAACAAAGGCTACAACGAAAGGAAAACGTGCCTGCATGAAATAATATAGCTCATTATAATAGCAACACACGGTTTTGGTAGAGGGCAAGTGAATTAGATATTGTGAAATGTTCAGTGAATTAAGAACAATCAAAATCCATCTACATATACGCCCCAGGCTGAATGAAGGCTGGGTTGTCCACTGAACAATGAAATCGCAGGCCAGAAAACACCTTTCAATGGTTCGGCTGCGGCTTTCAGCCAGGTGGTTTGTCAGGTTTTTGATGAGGCGAGGTGGTTTCCCCTGTGCAATCGCAGATTTCTTCCACAAGTTCATACAGGTTAAACATTCTGATTAGGAACCAATTAAATTAAATGAATCCATCTACCGCACAACGTACTTCAGACTCACACGATCAGATAACCAACCAAACGTCCGATATACGTAAACGATATTTTATTTTCTTCTTTTTGCCATTATTCATTTACCCGTAACAACTCAAGCTCTACGCTCCCATAGGTTGGAGGCTCATATTCTTGCTAAGGAATGAAGTTTGAGCACTTTTTCTAATCTATAATGTTACACTCCGTAAGCATTATTTCGACACGCCTCGGGCGACGTCATAATTATTCAGAAACAAGTGGCATGCTGGACAATGGGCGTGGAGAATAATTTGTTTTACCACAGGTGCTCCAACATGCAGTTAGGACAAACTGTATCCGGTAACACCGCCTTCACTACTGTCTCATTGATTCCACTACATTGTGTTTTATTACAAAATTACTGCAAATAATTTCAAATATGGCAGTGTCAGAAACAGGGTGTACAATGAAGTCGATAGGTAACTGGTATCACTTTCTCTCGAACACTCCCCGGCATGGTGGTGCATCCATAATACACAATAAATAGTGATGCTTCAACCACACACAGTAGAAAATACAACATTGAGACACATACCTATCGACAAAGGGGAGTTCCTCTGTGCTGAACCAACTGCTAAAGCGATCACTTGAAAATTGCAGGAATGATTTCCCAAATTTAGGACTCAGGAGAGTGAACAGATATGTTTTAAGGCGCTCGTATTATCTTTTGAACATGGACAATACAAAGTTTGAAATGTTCTTGGGAGCACATATACAAATTTGTTCAGTGGTGAGATAGATTCTTAAGACAACGATAGCCACCAAATATGGCAAACCAGTTACCAGCACTAGTGTTAAGTCTGTATGAAATGCTCAGAAAACCGACTGGAATGCTAACTTTAATACGGTTTACACCAAATGCGACCGTTTGTAGCAGACGGCAGTCTTAGCATACAAAGACATAGGAATCAGTATAGCAAAGATAAGTGATCTATACAACCTTGACGTGAGGAAAGGATATCTTTGACAAATACATATAATAGGTCTGTAAATCAAAGAGATCCAAGTCACAGGCTTGTGTAAGCCGAGAAGGATCTAGCCTTCTTCACCTTCACCGCAGTTTACTCGAGAAAGCCTTCCTCTCGTGGCAGTAGAGGAATCTCTTCATAGCCACAATCGTCCAAATGTAGAGAACTGTCTCGCGATGAATACTCTGAGGAGATCACGCTTGCCTGAGGAACCGAAATATAAACATGTATCATCGCCAATGGCAAGCGTATGTACATGAAGGTTAGTACCGTAACAAAAAAAAAAAAACAAAAACAAAAAAAAAAAAACAGTGACCAACAGGACAACTTATTGGCCCGATCGGCTCTCCATAACACCTGACCTCCTTCCTGTCGATTTTGTCATCACGGTACAGGTTAGAACACGAGCACGTTGTCTGATCTCTCTAGTATCCAAAATATGTCTTCAAATGAAAAAGGTGCAAACTGTCCTCCCGCGGATTCAGTTTTAGGATGTGACAAAAAATACTGAGATTTTTTTTTATGCTTGGAGGAATGTAGGTAAGAACCATGTCGCCAAGCGCAGTCGCAATGGCGTTGGTTGTAGAGTTTTTGCCAAGTACCAGTTGAAGTGCAAGAGTCCGAACGACAATCTTCCAAGATCATAATCCAAATGTAGGTACGTAGAAGAGCCTTCTGGATCGGTGGTGGCCCACATCTAGACGAAGGGTACAAACACATCGTCCTGATATTTTACACATAATATATATGTATGAAAACACGTGCAAAATTGGCTTTCTTCAACTATATGTGGCTCGAAATCGGAAACAGTAAGAGGGCGATATTTGGAATTGAATCAGACCTAATTGCAGAAATATTGATACAAGATTCCCTCAATAGTTGTGATTTCATCATATATGATTCTGTCGCCCATGTTGGATCTGACCGCTTATAGTCTGTAAGTGTTTTGACATGTGAATTGGTTTGGTTGTTTTATTTGGAATTTAGCCGGTTCATCAACCCATACATTTACCGCTGTAGTATATTAAGTGAAAAGTTCCTCTGAACGACTTAAATTCCAACGACCTTATCAACCTGGCTAATATAAAAACAACTGTAAATAGAACCAAAACGACGAAAGCTGTGTGATCTGCAAAATTGGAGCACTTCAGCGATATTAAAGAAGACTGTTAAACATATCACGAATCAACTCAGTGTACAATTATTTGCTTGCCAGACAAAATTATCTGACATTCTTTTTGAAATATTTCCCGAAATTATACAAATTAGTGGGCAAGTAACGTCAGACGTTTTTGAATCTGCACTATAGCGATGTGATATAAATTCAAATCAATTTACTATTCGGTGAAATAGCTTTATTCTGCCGAGATGGCTCATATCTTCTTCTACATGATTGTGTGCGTGTGTATGTGAATGTGTTTCATAGTATATGTTGTTAATATGGTTGATTATAATACATTACAGAATTAAAGATCTGGCATTTGTTTAATCGAATCCCACGACTGAAATATTGTGCATATAATTTAAAAAATATATTTTCTGTCATGCCGCCATTAAACTGTCAAAGACACAACAAAATACAGGTGGATTGGATCTACATTGTTTAGACAGAAGCCTATACAATGTTTGAGAAAAACTCTATAGGCGCCACCATACTCTTAGTTATTTCATGGTGACATTGGGTAAACATTAAGCAGATTACATAAACAAAAGAATCAAACCTATGTGGGTCATCCTTGATTCGTAGTTTGTTGACGTACTACTGGCAAAGAGCACTGAACTATAAGATTGTATGTACGCTAACTATCATTTGTTCATAGTGCATATCTGAGCTATTGGTTACATGTAACTGTTCTGTACATTTCCAACTGCGACAAGCAGCCCTATAGTTCGCTCTGTCAGTCTGTCGGTCTTGTCCCTAAGAAGACATTGGTTGTCAGCAAAGGGTTAAATCTTGAAGCTGTTCGACAGGAAAACCAACTTGCACCCCTCTAGCATCATGGCTTAAACAAAAATTAGGTAATAAAAAAAAAGATCGCCGTGATGTTAGTTGCAATGTATTAGACGTGACAGGTCTAGAATTCGAAAAGCTGGGCGGTAGTGTCATGCTTAATCCGCTTCCCTGTTAAATGTTGTCATCTTTGTGTTCTTAATACATCCATGTAATTTGTCTTGTGAGTACTTATAGCATCTACATTGTTGTTAACATAGGATTTATTCAGCTTATTTTAGTTATCTTAGCTAACCTCACCGGAAAAACTGAAACTCGCCCTTGGATTTGGATAATCAAATATCCCACAAGAAAGGCTAACAATATACGTAGTAAAAGAATCTTAAGCATTAAACTTGTGACCTATGAGCATAAAACCTCTGTGGCATTAACTGTTGGGAGTGTGCCTAATGCTGTAATACTGATTAAATAAATAAATATAATATATAGTAAATACTGGATAGAATAGGGAGAAAACCATAGCCCTTCCCCCTGTAGCCGAACGAGCGGTACCTGGATTCGACCATAACAGTCATAATCTGATTGATTATGTAGAGATTGATACTTACGTAGCCTCTATTTCTACCATGTACATGTAATTACACAAACAACACAGTTACAAAATTTAACCTTATGTATAATGTATCAGCTCTTTTTTGTGCTGTTATGTCTGTACTGAGGGGGGCGGTAGAGCGATTTGACACTCCAAGGGATTATGTTGCTTCATCCTCTAATATCGTGAGTTTGAGTTAAATCTGTGCGTGGAAACAGACATTCGTATTCCAGCCGTCGACCATTATGGACATTCCTGGTCAATAATCGCAAGACCAATTCCCAAAATGGCGTTTAACACAAACCACCAGAGAACTAAGTGCGAACTTAAGAGTGAAGGCGTTTAATGGAATAACCTTGACAGGCTAGTTTTTGCAGTAATAAATTGTGATTTTGAAAGTTACAAACGTTAAACGTTTTGATAGTCTTGATGTCTGTGTATGCTTCACAAACTCCACAACGTTTGTCTGGGAAGTGGCGATTGGTGGTACCGTATTGAAAAGGTAAATATTTTTATGAACGACGGAAAAGACGAATCAAATGCAAAAATAAACTTTTGTGAAATAAAAATGGCCTCTGCTTCACACGGTTGACTGCTTCAGTGATCTATTTGGTTACAGCGTCCACATCGAAGTTGAGAGACCTGGGATCACACCCGGGTGGGGCCATACCAAGGACTGATTAGAACGGTGTCATCATAATTTGAATGAGTAGGGTTTCATGTGTGGTGTCTTCGGCATGCATGATACTCCAGTGGCATTAACTCGCCCTGTTACTATTAAGAAGATACATTATATGTATCCATATGTAATGACTCCTGGACGATATATAACCGAAAAATGGTTAAGCACGACGTAAAACCCAACACATACAAACTTAACACGGTATGTTGGATTCTTATACATGTACATACAACATTAGACTTTGAACTGACTAGCATGCTAAAATACACTAGCATGCTCAAATACACTAGCCTGCTCAAAGACACTAGCGTGCGCAAATACACTAGCATGCTCAAATACACTAACATGCTCAAATAGACTGACATGCTCAAATAGACTGACATGCTCCAGTAGACTGTCATGCTCAAATAGACTGACATGCTCCAGTAGGCTGTCATGCTCAAATGTGTTGCACACCATCAACAGCAGTGATCTCACGCATATGTATTTCGCTCAATCAAGCATTTTTATTCAGGTTCAGGTCATTATAATGAGAGACTGATATAGAAATGGCTACATAATGTGAGCCAGGAGCCCACATACCTCACACTGTATAACATTTGATCATCTATAAGGAACGGCTTCAGGGGTTTCATTATGCAAAAACAATTTTTGTTTTATATGGAAACCAAACAGGTTCTCCAAGTCGAAAATCTGGATGTGAGTTGCGCCTTCGGAAAGAGAAGCGTAGAAAAAAAGGAAAAAAAAAACCGCCGCGAAGCTGAGGATAATATAGTTGTGTCACGGGAGATCTTATGTAGAGAATGTGTAAATATAATTGTGTTGTGGCTTACGGCTGAAATACGCCGGCTCTTTGACATATAGACGGAGAGAAGTATCTTTGGGACCGCACCTAACTGAACATGTATATATAGTTCAGCAGTTGTGACACACTGTTAGTTTGAAGCTTCAGGCGAGACAGGTGCTTCTGAAAGATAACGTGCTTAAAGTTCACAGGTAAGTGGATGGGAAGATTTAGTATTACTCCACTCAATCAGAAAAGATTTCTGCTTAGTCAATATAGCTAGACGTCTGTTGTTTTCGTATCTTCTGCGGAAATGGGAGATGGAGATCCGTTTCTTTCAGGTTCACAAGGAAATGCCATACACAGAAGCAAAGATAAAGGCTTTGAGATATGGTTCTATTTCTCTGGTTATCATTTGCCATTATTTCCTAAACTCTCAACAGTGTTTGTATGTCTGTAAAGAGTTCGCTGTTGAAGCCTTCGAACTCTTTACACCGGTTTATTACAAAATTTAAGGGAGAGAAATACAACTCGCATGATTTGCTTATTTTTA
Source organism: Liolophura sinensis (assembly GCF_032854445.1). Classification (NCBI taxonomy): domain Eukaryota; kingdom Metazoa; phylum Mollusca; class Polyplacophora; order Chitonida; family Chitonidae; genus Liolophura; species Liolophura sinensis. The sequence continues at coordinate 49,862,050 of NC_088300.1, forward strand.
ATCCACTCAGGTGGTTAGCGCGCTAGCGCAGCGTAATGACCCAGGAGCCTCTCATCAATGCGGTCGCTTTGAGTTCAAATCCATGCTGGCTTCCACTCCGGTCGTATATGGGAAGGTTTTCCAGCAACCTGCAGATGGTCGTGGCTTTCCCCCGGGCTCTGCCCGGTTTCCTCCCACCATAATGCTTACCGCGGTCGCATAAGTGAAATATTCTTGAGTACGGCGTAAAACACCTATCAAATAAACAAATAAATAAATATTTTTAATCCAGTTGTTCAGATGACTGTATTGGAGCCTTTTGAAAATATTGAATGGCTTTGCTTATGCCGGTTTCTGGTTTAATTGGTTGGTTCAGTTTTTTATGTCAGCTGAACAGTTAATCTTATGGCTAACCAGTCAATCGGTTTATTTACACGTTCGTTACACATTACTCAATTGTTAGGTAACCAGATTAAACTGTGATACAAGCGCTTTGGTTATTCTCTTGATTAATTTGTGCTCGTCTTTCTTGATTGGTGGCGACATTTTGTGATTTTGTACCCTTTTTGGCTGTTTGTTGGTTAGCTGGTAGATTGGTGGGTTGCAAAGACATTTTGGTTTGATTTGTTCCAAGGATGGTTTGTCCTTCCACATCTGATCAGTTGGTTGCACTATTGTACGGTAAATATATTCGTCAAAGGCGTTTTGTTGACCAATAGGGGTTTCGAGCTGGTATTTTTTATTTATTTATTTGATTGGTGTTTTACGCCGTACTCAAGAATATTTCACTTATACGACGGCGGCCAGCATTATGGTGGGTGGAAACCAAGGGCAGAGCCCGGGGGAAACCCACGACCATTCGCAGGTTGCAGGAAGACCTTCCCACGTTTCGAGTTGGAACTCTATTGTCGGCAAAGGTGAAAACAGTCCTACCGTGTCATGTGACTTGCGAAATATGTGAGGCAACCTTTGTTGACATTAATTTACTGATCACCAGTGTTACCCTTTTCGAGAGGCACAAATGACACTTCTTTCCTTTAGAAACTTCTCAATTTTCTCCATCATTCCTCTATTCTAAATGACTTATACCAACACTTTTTTCAGACGCTCTTGTTATAGTGAATGTGATCAAAAATAGTTGCCTAACATTTTTGACAGGTCATGTGATACATTTTCACTTTGTCTACTGTCATCGATTAAAGAGTTCGAAATCGAAACTCCCCTGTTGTCGACTATAATAGTAATTGTAAGTGGGATGTTTTTACAGTTACATAATTAGTTTATATGTTGATTGTACAAAAACTGGTTCGTAGGCTGTTAGTTAATTAGTTAATTATTACAATGACTGTGTGGTTCCACGTTAACGTGGTCCAATATTTGAATGATTTGATAGCTGGTTGGTTTTTGGTTTATTTGCCTGTAAAGTTTGTATATCAAACTTTAATTATTCACATTGTCAATGAATGAAGTCACGTGAGACATAAAATAAGAGATGAACATAAAAACTTTCAGACCATTTTTTCATCACGATCCTACTCGGCGTAAACTTCATGTAAGACGAAATCACCCTATAGAGCGAGTTTCTCATGGGATCAGAGAGACTCTTGTTCGTGTGTCACTTCAGTCATTTTGAACAAAATTCATGTTTAGAAGCGGAATTTCGCTTTGTTATCCCCTTCTAAACTATCAAACGTTTCACATTTGGGCCCGTAATTGTAGTAAACAGCACGTGCTTTATGGAGAATGTTAACGTGGACATTGTCTGAGGGCGTCGCTATTCTTCACGTCTGTGTCACATTCTCAAAGGGTCATCGCTTATATGTTGGCTAAATCACAAAGTGACCTCAGCACAGATAAGATCACTTCCCCGTGGTATTTACCCAGGTAGGCATACAGAGTGCACGGGGTCCAAGGGCACCGGAGTGACCGGGCAAGTCAACAGCCAAAAGCAGACGCGATACAAATAGCTCGCTGAAAAAAGGAACGCGGTCAAAATCTTGCTCATCAGGTTAAACGATGTCTATGATTATAACTGTATTCGATGACTCAGACACAGAATCTGCACTGAGGTTTTTATCAGAGACGTTTGTAGTTTTTCAGTACTTTAGTCTGTTTTTATGGGGAGAAAAACTTTGACACCGGATGCAGGTGACAATGTAAATCATGTTGCATCATACCCTCTTATTTGGCTTTCGCAGATTTAACAATTTGAAGCTAACCAGTTTTCAACGTCATTTACCTGTTTGTAAGTTGTACGTGATGTGGGACGCCTTTTGCGAAGTACACCTTTCTGCTCTCATGAATTATCTCCCCTTGTCCACACATACATGCTTATGACTTCTGATGGGTGATCAGGCCAGCCATATCTAAGTTTACATTAATTAACCATTACTCTTACGCGATCAGCATATAGAGCTCTAATGCTAGTACATGTTATATCGGCACACGGAATATTGAATAACAAAACTTTAATTAAGTGCATAGAAGTGTTTTCAGCATGTTATTGTTATATTGCATATTACATATATGCATATATATATATATATATATATATATATATAACTATGTAACTACATCGCTCCATCTGTTGCAATGACCATTTTTTTCTGTTTATTTTGCTTTTACGACTATTGAATGACAAAAACTTGCTGTAAGAACCACGAGCTAATTTTTTGTATTGTAATGCTTTAACTGTTTTTTTAAATAACAGTCTGTTTATATAAGCACATAGAAATTAATGAGCTTTCCGCAACACTATGCGTTTTGTTACTTAACAGAGTCACGCTTGTTTCATCTTTTCTATCGCTACCCGGTCATTTAAAAGTAAAATACAAATGTACAACCTGGTCGTGCGTACGTGTACAAGATTCTTGCCACACCTCTTAAATTAATCAAAGTATACACCCTTAGTAAAAGGCTAAGAATGGATTTAGAAATAAAACAGCGTACTGTACAGTTATCTCACAAAGTACTGACTGGGTTGTGCATACCACCGTTCACACGACGGGCTTGTCGTTGGGATTTGGGAAGACAGGAAATTTTCCAGACGTGATCAGTGGAATGTAACTGTCTTTGCTGATGGTGTCAATGCCCCCAATAACGTCAGCGTGACCTTACTGGATTTCAGTTCCAGGAGGCTAATTAGAAGGTCAAATGGTTTTGATTGGTAGAAGATGGCTTCGTGCACTATCCTCCTAATTATTTCTCATTTCAGCCGAAATACTTTGAAACCCATCTCTTAAATGTCCCTCTGTGTTTCGTTGAGTACAAAACACGAAAAACGTGGGTCTTTCGTCTCTCAGATTACTAATTGTTGTACTAAGCTAATTGCTGTGTCATATTAGATCGGCTTTCGGCCATTATAGTTACCTACCATAGTGATAACAGCTATAAGTATCTGCTGATGCATCATTATCCCATTCCCTATGAAACTGTTTAATGCAAATTTTATTTCATAAAATAAGTAAGTGTACGACGTAAGTCTATCCGAGAAAAGTCGATACGCTGTCTTATCCGTTCTTTTGGCAGACTCATGTGCATGGTGGGGCCTTTTTTCTGGGCTCTGTTCGGTTTCATCAGCTAATAACCAAGAACGAAGTCATGGAAATGAATTATTCTTAAGCACGGTTTAAAACAAATTTATGTCAAGATGTTTGTTAAATTGAACGTGTATCGGGTACCCCTTATTTTATAAGATAGTGACTGTGCTTAAGTTGTATCGAATCCTAATTTTATTGGTACACTGTTAAATTCTGTGTAAAGGTTTATGTACAACCTTGTTTGTGTAATTTCGTACTTAGGTCAGTAAACGTTTCCACTTATTTCGCAAATGTGGTCAGATGTGCCCAGATTACATATAGGTAAACATTTACATCAATCCTTTAAACTCAGTGATACTCTTTTTTTTTCCGAAACTATACGGTGAAGAGTCCTCATAACTTCATTCTCCTTGAAGTTCCCAACGGAGATAATGCGTTCTTAACGGTTTTTTGAAGACCATATATCCGACAAATATGGGACTATATCCTACATAGGGCCATGTAGGCCAACTTGTACTAGTTGTATTTGTCTTAAAATTGGCATTATACAGATAGGCCTGTTCGAAATGTTCTGAGTGACGTCTAAACTTACCATTACATCGATCCTAAGCAATACCTTACTTATACATGGAGGTAGAATTATCTATTCTACCTCCGTAACTATACAATTAACACTAGTCTCCATAACCCCAGTTATACTTAATATTAAGTACTTGAAATGATCTAAATACTATCTATAGCAGTGCCTATACCTTTACTTAAACAACCTTGACAGAAATCGACGCAGCCCAGCTGCAACTTTTGCAGTCACGGTTTACCCCAAAATTTTAACAGGATACAATGCTGCAGCTGCTTTTCTGTATAACACATTATTGATACAAGACAAATAGAAATCAGCGAACTTTCCACAACTTTCCACGACCATAAAGAAGACAATGTTTGGTGCACAGCATTCTGTCAGACAAATGTGACAGGCTTGGGTGATCTTGGCATAATGTTTCATGTAGTCTTCCTGTACATTTACCGTTATGTGCAAGATTATCGCCTACACCACACCTAGTTTGACACACAAACTACCAATGATTTACTTTGCAGACTGACGAACATTAAAAAAGGAAACGACAAATTTGTGGATGTTTTTAGTTGTGTATGTAATAAACACTTATGTTAAAGACACACACCAACTTAAAAGCGAAAATGGAAACTGCAGAGAAATGACACACCAAATATGGTGCAGGTCTCGTCCATTCTGATCTTAATTTGTATTTATTTTAACTTTTTATTCCTGTTTTCAGCTTGTGAAGGGCAACAATGAGGCGCATGAGCGGTTTCGCTGCGGTCTTACTGTCATGTGTTGTTGGGACATTTGCATATCCGGCTATCGAGAAACGACAAGCTGACCAGGTGGAAGGTAGGCATATGTATATATATATACAAGAGATTCTGGTAATAAAACACTTCACATAACTAGTCTTGTTCCTAACTTTTAGACGTCCCCACTAAATATTTACAAAGTATGGTATAACATAGTCCTATACCACAGCATGATGCTCTCCATGTTATACATTAATATATAATCATATCATCTAGTCAGTCCTCGTGAAAGCTAAACAATTAAGTTAGATATTTTTGTGTTTATATTTTTACTTATTTTTGTTTATATTGACTCTTCAATATCTTGTTTACCTCTGTGTTTCAGCTCTGTGCGCCGACCTCATATTTCAGAATGCCTCCTTGTCTTATACCGTGGAAATCGGCTCCGACTGTACGATGTTTGCCCAGTGTTTACCCGAAGGAGGCTACCTTTTGGGCAACTGCTCTGCTGGACTGATGTTTGACCCTCTGCTGAGGAGATGCCAGTATGCAAATTTGGTCAGCTGTGCCCAGAGTGAGTACATACGCTCAGTGTTATTTATTTATTTGGTTGGTGTTTTTCGCGGCACTCAAGAATATATTTCACTTATGTACCTCGGCAGCCAGCATTATGGTGGAAGGTAACCTGGCGGAGTCTGGGGGAAACCCACGACCAGCTGTAGGTTGCCGGCAGACTTTCCCACGTACGGTTTGGGAGATACGCTAAATGTCGTGAACCTCTAACTCAACTTATAGTAACCTCAAGTGAGCAAAACAGTTTATGTTAACGTTAACTAAATGATTTTGACATACGATTCTGCTGCCTTCTCGTGGAATCGTAGCAGTCATTTAATATCTTTTGAAAGATGACAAAGAACTATTTATAGTAATGTGGAAAAGCGGAAAGCATTTTCTATGCAACAGAACGCTAATCTTGTCGCCGATGTTGTTAAGAAGATGATTTCAGACCCACAGATCTACGAAAGATTTAACAGTAATTCTCTGATATACGAGTTTTAAGTTGTATCCCATTGACAGGATGAAGTTCTGGTCACCTTTATCTTGAGAAATGAAAAATTTTATCTAAATAAAAAGAAGATCTTATGTTCTCCTTTGAGAGACATCTGTACAGGAGCTGGTGTAATATACTAAGATAATAAGCTTATGGATAAAAAAAAACACCTGTAATTTTTGCTGGTGACGTTTCGAATAAAGATGTTATAGAAGTTACATCGAAAAGTGTCTAGCAATTATTAAAGCAGTCTTTTATGTATAGGTCTAAGTAATGGTTCATCATAGTACATTACGTCTACTGTTGTTCGTCCGATACAATCGTTTTCATAAGGAAGCTGAACAAGCCGTTTAACGCTATATTAATCATGTCAATCACACAGATACAACGCTCTTGGTAATATTGTCCTATTCTCTGTGCCCAGATCCTTGTAGTGGTCGTCCAGATGGCGCTGCGATCAACGACCCCCGGGGTTGTGCTCACTTCTATGGCTGTAGTGGCGGACTGGCTGTGCCCTTGAGCTGTCCCGACGGACAGAGCTTTAGTGGCAACTCATGTGCCCCTGACGCAAGCTGTGGTTTCGTCGAGCAGACAACCATCGCCATGAGTCGTAAGTATATTGGAAATAAAAACATTTAATTGGAAGCTAATGCATTTAAATAGACCATGTGACATAGTTCAAGTTTAAAGGAGCTTTCTAGTTAGTATTCGGATTTGATGTTTAAATTGAGTTTCAAAACAAACAAAAAATATAGTAACAACGTGTATTCCCGTTTCGATCATTGTGTTATTTTTTCCGCATAAAATAAGAATGTTGTTACAATCCTAGACAAACACGTATCACAGGCAAAATACATGCAATCAAATTCCAAAAGTTTTTGGAAAGTTCTAGGAGCAGCCATTGGCAGGGTGAGTTATGTACTGGCAAAATCCGAGACGCCAGAATGACATGTCAGTGATCGGTGTTTTTTGCTATTTTTGTACACACACCTCTCCCAGTCGTTCTCTCTGTTGCGGAGCTTTTTTTTAAAATATCTGAGCTGTTAACAGGCAACATTCACTTAACAAGAAGCCCAAGTGCAAGACAACGGCGGCTTCATGTAAGACTTTTCGAAATTGCCATTGTTTTTTTTATAGCAAAAATAAATAACAATTTTATTCCATCAGAAATCTATCCATGCTTAGGATGAAAATGACTCGTGATTAGATTTAGTCCTGACTTCTTCAACGCTTAAATCATGATGAACGGTATAGCACATTGCACCGAATGAACTTGTAAAACATTAGGCAATCGGAAGAAAGCGATGGAGTGAAGGTATAGATCAGAGAACCTTTGCTCGGGTAACATCCGTCGATAATGCATGATAATCAAAATAAATGGGTGGGAACTTAACAATCATAACTGTTATTAGCCTGTCCCAAGTGAAGTATTTCTATGACGAACATATAGTAGTGCAATCAAATTCAGTTAATCAGTCATAACTTCAGAGGTGATTTAGTAAGTTTGGCGCACTCTTATATATATATATAGATCACGAACAACTGTTTATTAAGTTTCTGTCTAAATTGGTCTAAAATCACGTTAGTTACATTACGAAAGACAATTCCACATGTCACATAGTGGATAATTTACGCCGTAGTTACTACAGACATTTTCAAACCTGTGTCACGTCTACCCTTGGAAGCCACGCTGGTCGATTTTCCTTTGTGACTTATAGCTGCATTCATCATAAATAACAAAGGAGAACAGCCAAGAAGGATGTGGTCAATCCGCGTGTTTGTTATAAACATCATCGGACATGATGCTACGTGCGTTGATTCATTTGCTTGTGCGATATTGCTATAATCAACGTTGTTTCACGAAGAGTGTGCACCTAGGTGTAGGAAACCGTACGCAGTTGGAAGGCAACGACCGCAGACGCACGTCGCTGTAGGCTCCTGGGTAACCGTCGAAGGACATGTCGCACTCTATACATTGGCATTTGACATTCATTTTATGAGATTCATGATGATAATGTTAAAATATGAAGTCAGTTTCATCATACAGACAAATGAAAACTATGCGTGAAATTACTTTCATTTTTTTTTCCTTAGAGTTTTTCAAAGGCATTCAAATATTTGAATTCTATGGTGGGCTTTATGAACCACACTGACGGTATCTAAGAACTCCGACGTCACATCACCTTTTTTCCTGATGTTCACCAGAAGGAGGGAATTTTTAAGAATATTATTTCAGTAATCTTTTTATCATTGGTACAAAATTCAATATTGTTAATAGAGTTAGAAAACCTTCCTGTGATATCAGAGTTCCTAAACTCTGATAGTGTGGTCCATAAAGTCCACCTTAGAATTCAAACTTTTGAACGCCTTTAACTCTCTTCACAAAAGTCTATAAAAATAAATGAAATGATGTTTATGCATAGTTTTAAGTGGTCTATCATCGCTAAAGACTTATTGTTTTTCTTTTACCTGTGTTAACAGCAGCCGAAATGTGCCAGATCAAGGGCATGAAGCCGTATCCAGGGGATAACACGATGTACATTTCCATGCACGCTGGTGCAGTGGAGGTGGAGATGCCGTGTCCCCCGGGCACCGTCTTTGACGAGACCTGCTCCTGTACATAAGGCAGATAATTGTTGAGTAGCACATAACAGCCTGACGTAAGTTTCTCAAATGTGCAAACGAAAATCTCCCCATTTATTAAATGTTGAAGGGATTTAATTTCAGAATTGTCAGAATTGATATGGCTAGATTCTTTTCTATAACATTTATTAACAATAAATGCATATTTAACAAAATGAGGTGACCATGTGGACTGAAACATTACAAAATATATCTCTTTTTGTTATTTGTATTAGTTTAAATATAATGAATAAATATTGTTTAAATGTTCCTGATAAAATATGTATGTTAGGTTAGTCTGTGTTGATGGCCATTTCTTTCTACATTCTCTTTCAGCGTGATATAGGCATAAAACCATCGTTGAAGATTACATGTGCTAGCCAAAGAACTGAAATGTCGTCTTCTCTATAAATGTTTTATAAGTTGTTTAATTTATTAAAGTGCTTTGAAATGCAAATTTCCTACGACTGTGAGTGTACATTTTTTTGTGTGTTTTAATTCCCACGTTCTGCGAGCGCGGTCGGCTGTAGATTCGAAAATGGAGATTAGCAAAGTTTGACTTGCTGTCGGTGCACCATTCGTGTTATTCATAGTGACGTCAGTGACGTTGTTATTCACGGCAAATCAATATGAAATCAGAATCATTTCGGTTTAATAAAAACTAATTTAACAGCATGTTCATAGTTGTTTTTGCAGCCCTATAACTTGTTGAAGACAGGACAGTGAATGGAGGAGTATGTAAATCTGTATTTCTGAATCTTAAGCACAGAAAAATCAAAAAGTCCTCACATCTGCAACGAAGTATAGTCTTGCGTATAGTGTGTGAGATATGTACATATGTAGGCGTAGAGTTTGAAACGCTACTGATGTGCCTGGCCAACTGGGTTGCATCCAGTGCTATACTTAGCTCTCATCCGCCTTTAGATTATGTTCTCTGCGCGGAGATTTATTTCTTCCTCGATTGAATTAGGTTTACACGGAGAAGCCCAGAAGGGCATTCTTAAATTCTGTGAGTGTGGTCTGCGTCAAACTCGGGCACACTGATGAATGATATGAAATGAGACAAATGATACATCGTAACTCTAACCACCTCTGTAACTCTCTGCCACCCATGCACCTGACAACTGTATCCATCACCCATGGACCTGACCATCGATTCTACCACCCATGAATCTGACCACCGTTTCTACCACCCATGAACCTGACCACCGTTTCCACCACCCGTGAACCTAACCACCGTGTCCATCACCCCTAAACCCCATAAACCCGACCACCGTTTCTGAAAACCCATGCACCTGACCACCGTTTCCACCACCCATGAACCTGACCATCGATTCCTCAACCCATGAAACTGACCACCGTTTCCACCACCCATGAACCTGACCATCGATTCCTCAACCCATGAAACTGACCACTGTTTCCACCACCCATGAACCTGACCATCGATTCCTCAACCCATGAAACTGACCACCGTTTCCACCACCCGTGAACCTGACCATCGATTCCTCAACCCATGAAACTGACCACCGTTTCCACCACCCGTGAACCTGACCATCGTTTCCACCACCCTTGCACCTCACCACCGTTTCCACCACCCATGCACCTCACCACCGTTTCCACCACCCATGCACCTCACCACCGATTTTACCACTCATGAATCTGACCACCGATTCCTCCACCCAGGAACCTGACCACCTATTCCTGCACCCAGGAACCTGACTACCGATTCCTCCACCCATGAACCTGACCATCGACTCCTTCACCCATGAAACTGGCCACCGCTTTTACCACCCATGTACTTGACCACCGTTTCTAACACCCATGAGCCTGACCACCGTTTCTACCACCCATTAACCTGACCACCGTTTCTACCACCCATTAACCTGACCACAGTTTCTACCACCCATGAACCTGACCATCGCTTCCACCACCCATGAACCTGACCACCATTTCCTCCACCCATGAACCTGACCAGCACTTCTTCCATCTATGAACCTGACCTCCGTTTCTTCTACCCATAAATCTGACAATGTGTCTATCACCCATATAAACCCCATAAATCCGACCACCGTTTTCACCACCCGCGAACCTGACCACCGTTTCCACCACCCATGAACCTGACCATCGATTCCTCCACCGATGAACTTGAGGACCGTTTCCGTTACCCATAAACCTGACCACCGTTTCTACCACCCATGAACCTGACCACCGTTTCTTCCACTCACGTAGGTCTGCCATAAAGCTGGTAATCTTCGTGTAAAATAATTATTTTACACGGAGTACGGCGTAAAACTTAAATCAAATAACTAAATAAATAAATACATTAAATTCCTGTCAAATAAATTATAAATATTATTGCGAAGGAATGATACTGATTAATGCCGATGGTAGAGAATACTTCTCCAGGTGGTCCATATCCACCTGTGTAAAGACAAATTTAAAAGACCTTAACCGTTTTACATAACTCGACAAAACGGAACTGCAAAGCGTAACCATGTTTTAGCCTTTTTACAGATCAAAATGAATTGCGCAACGATGAACGATTTTTTATAATGTCGAAAAAATGAAAAAGTGAACAAATCTTATTTAGAGAAACATGTGTTTTCGGAAAAAAAAGAAGTTGTCTGAACAAGTTTTGGACAAGTGCTATCGTCAGATATAAAACAAGTTGTGGCAGTCTTTGACGCATCATCGGATGGGCCCACTTGTGTAAATTTAATCGTTGTTAAAGGCATTACTCATCGTCAGTTTTATGCATGAGTAAAACCGGTGGTGGTATATTGCGCGCATTACGTATGTGCATGTTGTCATATATGTCCATTACATATTGGAATACGGCGAACGGTTATCGACGAACATTAGACTATGCAAACGGACAAATGTACATCGTTGACCCCTCATTGTCAGCAAGCTTCCACAAACAATGAGAGCGGAAGAATAGGTGGGTTTACCAATAAATCTACGACAATGTTGTGAGCCAACACCGATGACCTGTTTTTCGCTGCCGGCAGGTTCTCGTGTCACATTATCCTGCTTTCATGTGTCTTGGTTGAGAGTTGTATGATTTGTCTTCGATGATCAATTACCAGTCTAAGAACGAACAATAGGCCAGTTTAGGGATTTATCAAATGTCAAAACCAAGTTAATAGTATTAAAAGTAAGGTTAGGTTATTACATAACAAAGCTTCACAGGTGTTTTGCATTAAACCTGAGATGTCAGCGGCTCAAGGAAAAAACTAGAAGCACCCCTCTTAAACACTCCATGTGTCAAAATCTCCTTAATAGTAATCTCAGGGAGTCCTCACATTCAACAGACCTTATGCGAGATCTATATGTTCAGCCTTGTTGTCCTATACAAAATCATATTATAATATCATCCATATTACCCGTTGACACGATATGGCTGGATTATTGCCAGAGTTGTGTTAAGCCGTAATCCTTCGTCAATGTAACCTGTTGCCACGATATGGCTCCAATATTGCCAAAGTGGCGTTAAGCCAGAAGGGTTCATCCATATCATCTATCGTCATGTGAGACGACACTAGAGATTTGAGCAAGAAGAACTATGCTGAGCGCATTCACACTGGTAATTATCCTCCGAGAACTGAACAACCTTGTCAGTGCTTTCAGTCAATCTAGCAGGGCACAGCTCCCCTGTTAGATTCAAATTACATTCAGCGACTATTTTGGGGTAAAATGAAGGCCATCGTTTTTCTTGGCAGTAATTTCAGTGTTATAAGGTCAACATTTGAGGATCTGAGGCATGTCTTCACTTAATTAAGTATGGGTTGCATTACCATTTTTATTGTTATTATTTAGCCGATACGGTTTTATATGTATAGTTGTCAAGTAAAATCCTTAAGCGTTGACCGCATTGCCAAATTAACTTCAAGTTCCGCATGGTTATGTGTATGGTTTCGTGGGATATGATGGTTGGTGAGAAAATCGTCTGCAACGAAGCAATTTAAACCGTGAAAGTGGTATCACTGGACTCCTTATACTTCGTGGACAATTGTTGAAGTTGATAGATGGCTGTTCGCCATTGTCCAGCAATCCTCTATTTACGGCGCCAGTCGGTTAGGCCTTTAGTATCCATTACGTGTGGAACAATTTACAACTAGAAGCCCGAATTATTTACAGCGCTGTGCAACAACCACAGTCAATGCACTCAAAGATGTGTCTTCCTGGTTTCCTGTTACATAAGTGGCATTACATAAGGGTCAAAAACAAATCCAGTTATGTGATGTCTGGCATCAGGATTGGGTATATTTTATACAGCAAGACATAAAACAATACCAAGAGCAAGGACACTTGTCCATCTTACATTACACATTTTGTGGCTGACGTGACTTAATAGTTAAGGCGATGTAAATGGCATCAGTTTGGGCGGATACCATACTGAAAACAGCTGAAAACTAGATTCCTGATAGAATGATTAAGACAGATAAATCCTGGACAATGTTTTGTACAGGGTTACGGGTCAAAGCGTCGTTAAACCCGAACGTCCCGTGGTTAAAATGCAAGGCACATAAAACAAAGCAATTAAGCTAATAGACGTATTTTAGGTTTAAATGGTTGTGAGGTGTCGCCTAAACCGATAGTTACTGTAGAATGGGGATAACTCCTGCGCATGCGCAAAGAATCACTACCCTGTACAGTAAAGGTTCAGTCTGATCTATTGTGGATGACTCTATGAAGCGTTGCATTAAAATCTCAACACAATGTACCATAAAAATCGTAAAATTGCAACGGATATTTGTACCATGTATATCCCTCTAGCTTATGTGTATATTCTTCTCTCCTATTTGTATTTATATGTACAACCACAGCATAAATACACTACTAAAACAACAAAGGAAAACAACACTAATTCGCTTCTGCACATAAAGTCAAACGAATATATTTATTGACAACAATAACAGGAACTACTGTCGTAAACTATGAGACCTTGGGTATAAAACGAAGCGAAAACCAACATAGTGGCAAAACACTGTATAGTGGTGAGTGTAAAACGTTGAGCAAATGGAGACTAAATACATCAAAGGACGATATGTCATGATAAACACAATGATTGTTTTGAGGCACATTTTTAAAATTATAAATAAACAAGCGTTTATGTTAAAAATCACACTAACTTAGCTTTAGTACAATCACAACCGTTATAAAGTACTGATTCAAGAGGCGCAATGAATGTTACCATTTAGTTCTGTGATGGCTTAAGGCAGATGATTATATGTACATATGTACACTATATACAGATTATAGAACACACAAAAAATCAGCATGCGTCATCATTTAAAAGTAGAGACAAGTTTGCATTTGCGACGGTGAAATGTGGAATGATCTCCGATGTACCATTTTGATCCGCTATTTTCTACTTAGCAAATATCTTCTGTGACTCAAATGTATAAAATTTATAAAATATTATTTTAAAAATGCTACATAGGCAATAAAAGCTATGTGTATTTATTTATATATTTGATTGATGTTTTACGCTTAACTCAAGAATATTTCACTTATACGACGTCGGCCAGTATTATGGTGAGAGGAAACCGGGCAGAGCGGGTGGGTGGGTGGGTGTGGGTGGGGTGGGGGCAAATATGCGCGTTTAATAGTGCTTGGCTGGGAACCATGGACTCGCCTAACGCACAATGACGTGGGATGTTCGAATTCAGCATCCGCTTGATCAGCAAGTTTGCTGCGCATGCAACTGACGAAGTACCCATCTCCCACATCTCATTAAACTGACAGCGGTAGAAAAGCAAAACACCTTTGATTATAGCGTAAATTATACTGTAATGAAGATGTATGTGTACATGCGGTGAAATCTAATCAGCAATGACTGGTTAATCATTGTCAGTGACAACACAAACAATGGTGAACTCTAATGGACATCCAGCCGATCATTTCCTGTGTAAAACGCAGTCTCTCCAGTCAGCGCATCTGTGTCATATTTTTGTGTTTAAGAGTCACCAACATGACGTACTACATTTGCTTTTTTATGTGTAAAATAGGATAAATTGAAACCCTTACTTCGTTTTTATGTTTATAAATATAAGTTATTTTCTGTTATCAGTCTGACCGTACCACTCGTGACATACGGATAGACCTAGGTATAGACCACGATGCAGTGGGTTTGAAGTCTGAGCATGCACATGTAACTTTAGTGGTTAACCTACATTGATAATCTGCCGTGTGACGACTGTGTTAAGAATGTCTCATTCACTCGAGAGCATATTCCGTTACACTGAGTGATTGATTGATTGACTGGCGTTTGATACTACTTTTTTTACTTATGACGGTGGTCAGATTTATGGGTGGAGGAAACCACCGGCCTTCATTATATTCCTGAAAAGCCCCTTCTTAAAGCTGCATCCGAAACAGCGAGAGCTCGTTTTGAGCACGCGACCTCGTGAAGGGTCTGATGTTTGCAGTGTGCCGTTATTATAATCATCTAACCCATACTTTTACAGTGTAGATCAGATCAAGCTGAGGAAAAACGGAAAGAACTTACAGTACTTCGTCAACCGGTAGGTGGATTTTTCTGCGTGAATCAGTAATTGGTAGAGCAAGACTTAACTGACATGGGAACTCTGTTTGAGAACATTTATATTACTGGTACAATATAAGCACTAATACCACTATTTCTTTTCACTGAACTACAGTAAAGCAAATGCTGATAGTCATCGTCATAAATCGCGTCGAGTAAGAGAATCTTTTCCTCTCCGTTCAGTATATACACCTCGCAGTAACTGAATACTTTGTCCCAGTGCCACTGGGATGACAGGCTTCGCTATATACAACGACTGAAAGTATATTTCACAAAGAAAAAGTGAAAACTTGCTGACGTTGGGAGTATCCAAGCGCTGAGACAAGAGCCTTAGCTTATCGTTAAGGTCCCAAATTCCATGTTTTACTGTTTGCTTTTACTGTTATAGCGGTTGAGTTTGAAATACGGTTCATTTGTTCATTTTAGTGTTAAAGGACGTGCAAATAATCAGGAGGAAAAAAGATATTAACAAAAAAAAAACAAAAAAAACACTCGGTTTTGTCACCTATAATATTCACCACAAACGGAGGCGTAAGGGTTTATGATATCAAAGAGTACATATAAATATTGTATATACAGTTTGCCGGATGTCATTGGTGGACTTCATTTACAGAATGGGAGGAGCAATGCAAAGGTGAAGAGCCAACAGAGGAACGCGGTGACATCTGGATGCCCTGGTCAGTGTCTGTGTCATCCGCTTCTCTGGAACTCATGTCTTTGTTGGATTTACTGAAACACAAGTTGCATGTTGATAAGACAACATTTTGCTTGTCACAGTACATATGAGTCATATATTTGTGATCAGGCGTAGCTTCAGTGTCATCCAACCATAACACTGACAAACCTAACAGTCGTATAAGTGACAAATTCTCGGAGTTAAAGGTGGCGAAAGCATAAAATTTACATAAAGGTCAGATCAAAAAGCGTGAAAAGTTAGATGTAAATATGGTTTTCAATATTTCTACTTTAAAGAAAAAAATATACTGGAAAATAATTTTTGCATGGTGGGTATTTATGACCACCTCTTGTTCTATATTGTCACAAATGAGGATGAAACATGTTTAATAAACATATTTGCACTAGAATTTCGTCTTTTCAGCTAACAAAAGTGTTCAACCTTGATTTAGACCAAACTTTGATAGAGAATAGCCGGTATCAATGAATGATAATTGTTCTTTTCAGTTGAAAAATCGGGCAAATCTAAATAAACTAAGAGACGAACAGGCAAAGACGACAGCTGATTTATTAGTCTTATTAACTAATTAACTGATATATTAATTTCGTCGCTAATTATCCCACAAAATCAAACATGTGATTGCACTAAAGGTCGTACCAATAGCTTGCTGCACTTCTCCAGTATGATTTATCAAATGGTAAAGTTTAAACATAAAATTTCTTTACTCTCACTGGCCTGATACCATCTCCAAGAATTGGCCAGTAGCTGATGTTACCTGGAGTCCGAGTGTAGAAAGTAGTCCTCGTTGAGATTCACCTTGAGATCGATATAGGCTTGTGTTGCCTCCAACATTGTCTCTAGTTTACTCCGAAGGTCAGTGAAGGATGGCCTGTCGATAGGATGCGGATGCCAGCAAGCCAACATTAACTGGTATCTGATGAATGGAAAAAGTTACATTGTACAAATATGTATAGCACAGATCAACGAAGATATTGTACAAATACGGACTGGTATCTGGCATACGTCAATACAGACACTGCATGAGTCTGAGAGATAAATAAATACACTGTACATGTATTAAGTAACAGTCGTTGTCTTATCAGATGCCACGTAAAAACTGATTGATTGCATGTCAAATACTCGTTTGATAAAGTTTGTGGTACACCGATTGATATATATGATACACCATAAGCAAATATCTATGGCCCTTACTAAATAAAATACAAAATCAATCAGTATATAGTTTATTCTACATGTGCATTATATGAAGGCATACGTCAGCTGGTATTTGCCGGCGGTGAACAAAAATGTAGTTTTTCTAAATTGACTCATGCCACTGGCGATCTGTCTTCTGTCTTCTATGTTTTCATATTATAAAACATTCTTGCCAGTTTACTTCAGTTAGGGTTTTATTCTGATTGATAATCAGAGTTGGGTCAGAACATGCAGAGATGATAAATGCAATTTATTTGACGTATCTGGTTCAGTCAAACTCCAAATACTGTTTTATTGTCACATTTAACATACAATAATATTAAAACAATGCAACCAGCCCACCACTAGAGTCCTGGCTTGTGCAGGAATACAATATCAGACACTCATAATCTGCAGTTCAAATCTATCCCAACTGCACGTATTTTGTAATGTTTGCATATATTTAATATGTAAAGAAAATGTATGAAACCGAGCATAGAGCATAAAACATGCAATCAGTATTCTGAAAAAAAAAAACAACAACAAAAATAAAGCACAAAGGATTGGGAAACCAGTTTTGATTTAAAATAAATTTAAAAGAACTAAAAAAAGGAAGAAAATTTCCGAATGCATGAACATTGATAGCATTAAATCAATTAAACTATACTTACACTTCCAAGCTGCAGTTACTAGGTCTTTCCATCCTGTAGCCATCTTTTAACAACCGGAAGAGGTCTTTGTCTGGGATACCGGGATAAGGGAAGCCACCTAGCGTCACTATTTCCCATAAAACCACAGCGAAAGACCACCTGTGTGCGTAGATCACAAATCACTTTCAGGATGCACGATTTAATCAAATGTTTTACCACGGTTACCCAAGAGCTAGAATGAGCCGAAAATGATGAAGTTTAAACTTGCAAGGCTGGGCACCGACCTGCGTCCGTTCCGCCTGGAATGTTTTCTTTGTTTATTGTTTTATATTTTAGTGTCAATTATTAAGTATTTCCATAAGCTTTATCAAATTAACAGAATGTGTTTGAGAAACTATAGTAGAGCATTCTGAACAGAAATTAGTTTGTATCTCAAGCTTAGAAAATAAAGATCAGATTCCACTTTAAAGTGAGTTATGCCAATTGAAAATTTACAAAAGGTGATCAAATTAATAACATTAATTAATAAATATTAGAAAGAATAAGTTTCGTTTCTCACACGTCGCTTTTAGTTGTAAATACGTGCTCAAACAAGGTCTCAATAGGCATCCATTTATAGGGTATTTTTCGGGTGGAATCACATATGTACACGTTATTCTGGTAGACGTCTCGTGTAAGCCCGAAGTCAGATATTTTGATGGACTTATCAGCGCAGACGAGTACATTTCTGGCGGCCAGGTCACGGTGTACAAATCGCTGTTTGGCGATATACTCCTGAAAAACACAGAAGACAAAATATTTAACGGGAAATGAAGACCTGAAAAACGACAACTCACTTCAGTGGGATCTACCGTTAAAAAACACAAAAGACAAAATATTTCACTCTCAACGACGTCCTGTAACTATTTCACTGGGATGAACTGAAACACAGAAAAATATTAGTACTACTGAAAATAACAGAAGACACTACAATTCATTAAGAATGTAATCGTCAAAAATAGTGAAGACAATGCTGGCTTCATTTTTGTTAGGCCAGCAGCAACTGCTCTAAAGAGGAGGTCCAGTTAAGAGATTGGTTGTCCAAAACTTGACCTATCAACCGAACGAATGACTTCAAAAACTGCTGGGTAGCAGCTAAAACAGAGCTGGAATGTGCTACAAATATAGAGAGAAGACAAAATAGTACTGGCGATATGCTCCTTAAAACAAGGACGGTAAATAGTTCACTGAGAATATACTCCCCAAAAACAGAGGTAATCTATTCCAGCTCACACTGTTTTATCGGAAAGGCAACCGGTTGCAGGAATAAATACGAACATTCCGTTTTTTTTCACAGTTGGTCAAAAACATGTGCGGATGTCACATTTTTTTCCCCGAGCCATTCCGAGATGGCAGGTATAATAAAATAATGTTTCAAAGATTCAGATAAATAAGGTTATGTAGGGAACGAAAAGACACAAGAATTGTATCGTTGTAAGGGTACCACTATCAGACAGCGTCCAGATCCGGATGGAATATTCCGGCTTCCAAAAGCGAGTCAGTCCAAGTAAATGTAGAATCCACAGTTAAGATGAATTTCTCTGTCTACGGATGATAGTCCGATAAGTGGTTTATTCCCCAACTGCCTGTGAATGTGTAACTTCTCAGGGCGGATGGGTAGACAATAGCGTCCGTGATGCCGAGCTGTCCTTGGAAATATAAAGTCACTTTCAGAGAAACTGGGATGAAATGCACCGAATGGCACAAAGAGACAATGAGACAAGCTCCAAAACGACGTCTCCAAAAATATCAAGTGGTGAAACACAAGCTCAGAAAGTTCTCTGTACAGAAAATGGAGTATTAATGACGAATGTCGAATGGCGTCAAAGCCGATATCTCCAAACCCAGCAAAATCCTTCACCATGAATGACAGTAAATATGACTGCTCTCAAATGGACTTGAGCAAATAGCTGCTCACAAGTGGGCTTGAATGAATGACTGCACAAAAGTGGACTTGAATGAATGACTCCGTCGCTCATATTTATAGACTAACGTAAATAATTTCTGCATGGTTTGATCGTAAACATGTTTACAACACCGTTACCTGTTTCCAACATGTGCACCTTATTTACAATAAAACAGATCTCAAAAACACCGAAGCCTCAAGAACACAGGGTTCGCAACGTCACCCCCCCCCCCTCTCAAGAAAAGATAAGTGTACACAAGTACGCTGATCTTTACAATAACTAAATATAACACATATATACAATAATGACAAAATAATAACTTATCAAAAGCTGACTAACAGCTATCCGACTACACAAACTTCACAAATTTTTTAAGCAACTGAGCTGATAGAACAGCAACATCGCTGGGTACAAACCTGCGGTAAAAACCACACACTCCAAGCACTCTAAGAATGTCTTTCTTACCTGTAGGTACTGGTAAATCCAGTATGGGTTGGACTTTAGCAGAACGAGGGACTACCTGTCTACCGCCAACCTCATGACCAAGGTATGTCACTTATCCTTTGGCAAATTCTGTCTTCTTGAGATTAATCACTAAACTTAATGTGGACAATCTAGAGAATATTTTCTCCAGATGTTTACAATGGTCTTCCCACATGTCACTTACACTAAGAATGTTAAGTACGTATGATGAGGGAAGTCCTGCCCTTCTACAATCTTATTGGCTAACCTCTGAAAAATCACCGCACTATTTTTCATGTCAATCGGTGTGACACAAAACTGATAAAATTCCGAAGGAGTAGTAAAGGCAGATATCTCCTTAGCCTTATCTTTTAATGGTACCTGCTAGCAACCCATAAGAAGATCAAACTTGGCATTTCCTACAGTATCAATACAATCCTCAATACGGCAATTAGGATAAGAATCCGTCTTGGTTACAGCATTGACCTTTCTGTAATCCACACATAGGCGTATAGAACCATTGGGTTTAGGGATAACTTCAATTGGTGAACACCAGTCACTCTGGCTGGGGTCTATAATCCCATTGTCTAACATGTACTGTATTTCCTGGTTAACAAGATTTAACTTGGTAGGGTTAATTCTGTAAGGGTGCTGTCTGATAGGCCCCTCCTACATCTACATCTTGTACTGCAGCATTAGTATAACCTGGTAATACTAACATATCTTTGGATAAGTCTCGAGCAACTTACAAATATCCTGTCTCTGACTTTCAGAAAGATGACTTTACACTTCATCTAAATTGCTCAATACACCTGAGTTATCCAACTAAGGGTATAAAAAATCAACTTGAACACTTCCTGGCTCTTTGGGTTCAGTACATATAGTAGACAACTCACCACTCTCCTCTACATGATTTACTTGCGTCACGGGAATTGTACTTCTTGAGTATAATAATGTGATACTCTTGCAGTTTATCTACGATCAGATGTGCTAATAATGTAGTTAACATCGTTGACTTTCTTTACCACCTGATATGGTCCACTAAACTTGGCCTTAACAGGTTCCTGGGGTAGGGGCAACAAACCCAGAATCTGATCTCTAGGAGAAAAACTTCTTGGCCATAGCCGTCTTGTCGTAGTATAGTTTCATTTTCTCCTGAGAGGTCTTCAAATTAGAATGGAGTATCTCCCAGGCCGAAACCGGGAAATACATTCAAATAAATTCCCTTCTGTTTCTTGGTACAAGATACGCTCCTTCATCAAAGCTAAAGGACCTCTAACCTCATGACCATACACCAACTCCAATGAACTAAACCCAGTGGACTCATTAGGAGTGTCCCTAGTGGCAAACAATACAAATGGAATCCCTTTTCCCAATATTCAGGATAATCCATACAATACGCTCGTAGAGCACATTTCATGGTTTGGTGGTACCTTTCCAAAGCCACTTGGGATTCAGAGTAATAAGCTGTGGATTTAAGCTGCTTAGTCCCCAACTGATAAACAATTAACCTGATATAAGCCTGATATAAAATATGACGCCTGATCAGATTATATTTCCGTAGTTAAACCATATCTGCTGAAAAACTGTAACAGACTATTAACTATCTGAGGAGTACTCATCTGTTTCAATGGCATAGATTAGGAAAATCTAGTAGCTGTATCCATAATAGTCAAAAGATACTTGTATTCTGACTTAGTTCTAGGTAATGGACCAACGCAAGTACCTTGCTAAAAGGTTCACCAAAAGCAGGAATGGAAATTAATGGTACAGGTCACAAAATGCTGGGGTTTTCCTAAAAGTTAACAGGTGTGAAATGTCTCACAGAAATTAACCACATCCTTGTGAATCTTAGGCCAGTAAAACTGGCGAGTGATTTTACTTTCTGTCTTTCTAATGCCTAAATGTCCATCTACTGGAATCTCATGAGCTATCATAAGTACTTCCTGTCTATAACTTACAGGTAAGACAACTTTATTAAAAATTACCCAGTCATCGTTCGGTGATACATGAGGAGGTCTATACTTTCTTCTCAACGGCTCATCCTCCATGTAATAGCCAACAGGTACCTCAGCTATTTCCTCCACAGATAAAGCAGACTTATTTAACTCCCTTAATTCGGGATATGACTGTTGTTGTTTATCCCCATCAGATCGCGACAACACAGGTCTGTCGTGTACACCATCGATATCATGAAAGAACGCTTCAGCCAAATTAATATTACCCATTGAATCCCCATTGGTATTGTCTTCTCTGTTCCTAGCTCTTTTCTGTGATCTGGTAACCACAAAAGAGGGAAATATACCAGGAAACTCCTCCTGTAGGTCTTCTATATTTCCGTCCAAAACTGGAACATTATTGACACGAGGAGACACCTTAACTTTATCTCCTGCTAAGTCATTACCCACCAAAAAGGAAATACCTTCCAAAGGCAAAGTATTAACAACCACTACAGTTACTAAACCAGTAACCAAATCAGACGTAATATCCAGTAATGGAATAGACATAAACTTTCCATTAATACCCTGGATCAAACATGACTGATAGCCTTATCAGAATGTGCAGGAATCACATGTGCCAACGAAGACTGACTGGCCCCAGTATCCCTAAGTATACGAGCAGGGGAGGTAACTCCATTACCGGTAACCACACCATCCGGCACGAATTCCCAGTATGTCTCTGGAATCTGCCATACCTCCTTAACTTGTGGTTTAATGATTGGGCCAACACTACGTATCTCTGCCTGTGACCTCACTGGTTTACAACTAAAGTTAACAAAAGCTACTGACTTTCCCTCCTCTTTCCTCCTCACTACTGGGCACGTGGATAACAGATGTCCCGTGACTTCAGAATAGCAATGAGAAGGTGGACTTACATCTTGAGGTTTGGAATGGTAGGCCTAGGCCGTCTTGTCAGAAGAAAAACTCACATTTGACTTATGCTTCTCACCGGTCTGCATGTCAGTGCTAAAATTATAAAAAGTCTTCTTATCAGAATGCCAGTTCTTCTTAAATTCAGGTTGAAATTTTTACCCATTAGTCTTGTGATTTAACTCGTATTTATCAGTCAAACTGGCTGCAGTTTTAACGTCCTTGACCTTTTGTTCACCTAAATAAACGTCGTTAGGAACACTATGCTCTTAAATTCTTCCAAGAGAACAACGTCCCTTAAATCCTCAAAAGAATGATCTATCTTCAGAGCCCTGTACCACCTATCAAACAGCGTTTCTTTACCCCTGGCAAACTCCACGTAAGTTTCAGCAGCTGTTTCCTTAACTATCTGAACTTCTGTCAATAGGCTTCTGGCACAAGCTCATAAACAGACAAGACCATAGCCTTAACTGTGTTGAAATCTGAAGATTGGTTTCTGAAAAGCAGAATAGACCTCTGCGGCTTTACCTTCAAATATACTCTTATACTCTTCAAACTATATTCAAATAACAGCCACTTTCTCAAGGGACAGAAAAAACCTTTATACATCCTTATCATTAAATTCGGGCACTAATCGAATGTTCCGAGCCATGTCAAATCCTTGATGACTACGACTAACAGCTTCACTATACGGGTGTTTATCTCTTCAGGGATAATTAATTCATTGTGTGACATCAGGGTGTTTGTTTTTATTTACTCAGTAGAGTTATCGCCCTTTAAAATCTGCGCAACCACTACGTGGCGATGCAATATAGGTCAAACGGCCTCTTTCCAAAATTCATGCAAGCCGTTCAGTTCGACAAAAAATTAGTTTGTAAGAAATTCTGTTGTTGAGCAGCATTGGAATGTTTTTTTCGCATTTAAAGGTGGCTTGGTGGTTAGATTAATTGTTGCTCTCTTCGTTAGTTCTCACTGTTTTTTGTATTTGGTAGATTTGGAAACGGGTAACGGCTATCCCGTACTCATGACTTCCCATTAGCGCTGCAAACCTCCGCCGTACCCGGCACAGGTGAGTTTCAAAACACTAATCCTGTTGATATAACGTCTTTAATGTTTCCTTCGCCTGATCACCTGCTCGAAAAAATTTGGCGCAGCGCGTACATCGAACTTGGTTTGTTGCTAAAAGGCGACTGAGAGCTGTGGGACATGTTAGAGTCTACATCGGTGCAGGTTAATAGTAACAGAGTACTCTAAATGAAACCCCGCTCACTCATGTCAAAACTTGACTCTATTGAAGCCTGGACTCAGCCTTTTTAATATTTGCTAGCGTTTACTTGTCCAAATTTCCCCATATAATCGAGGAAATTCTTAAATACATGCACACTGTTGGGATGGCAGCTAGTCGGTATAGTGGGGAAGCTTTTAGGCTGTATGATGAGCAGTTCAGAATCTGTCAGGCAAGACATCCGAATAATTCGTGGGCTACTGTCAATGCAGAACTCAGGCTAATCTTTATGATCCCGTCTCAAACTAAGGTTATGCATGTAGCTACTTCACAGCCTCATATAAAATATATAAATAGAAATGGGAAGAATAGCTGGCCCATTTATGGTTCCACAGATTAGCACCCTTCGAATTTCCTCCCTTGACCTTGATGAAAAGAAAGAACCCCGGTAAATTTGGGATTATCCATCACTTGTTATATCCACAGGGCGATTCAGTCAAGGATTTTATAGATCCTAATCTCTGCTTTGTGTATTACACACAGATCCACAGGGCGATTCAGTCAAGGATTTTATAGATTCTAAACTCTGCTCTGTGTATTACACACAGATCCACAGGGCGATTCAGTCAAGGATTTTATAGATCCTAAACTCTACTCTGTGTATTACACACAGATCCACAGGGCGATTCAGTCAAGGATTTTATAGATCCTAATCTCTGCTTTGTGTATTACACACAGATCCACAGGGCGATTCAGTCAAGGATTTTATAGATCCTAAACTCTTTTTTGTGTATTACACACAGATCCACTGGGCGATTCAGTCAAGGATTTTATAGATCCTAAACTCCGCTCTGTGTATTACACACAGATCCACAGGGCGATTCAGTCAAGGATATTATAGATCCTAAACTCTACTCTGTGTATTACACACAGATCCACAGGGCGATTCAGTCAAGGATATTATAGATCCTAAACTCTTTTTTGTGTATTACACACAGATCCACAGGGCGATTCAGTCAAGGATTTTATAGATTCTAAACTCTGCTCTGTGTATTACACACAGATCCACAGGGCGATTCAGTCAAGGATATTATAGATCCTAAACTCTACTCTGTGTATTACACACAGATCCACAGGGCGATTCAGTCAAGGATATTATAGATCCTAAACTCTGCTTTGTGTATTACACACAGATCCACAGGGCGATTCAGTCAAGGATTTTATAGATCCTAAACTCTACTCTGTGTATTACACACAGATCCACAGGGCGATTCAGTCAACGATTTTATAGATCCTAAACTCTGCTTTGTGTATTACACACAGATCCACAGGGCGATTCAGTCAAGGATTTTATAGATCCTAAACTCTACTCTGTGTATTACACACAGATCCACAGGGCGATTCAGTCAACGATTTTATAGATCCTAAACTCTGCTTTGTGTATTACACACAGATCCACAGGGCGATTCAGTCAAGGATTTTATAGATCCTAAACTCTTTTTTGTGTATTACACACAGATCCACTGGGCGATTCAGTCAAGGATTTTATAGATCCTAAACTCTACTCTGTGTATTACACACAGATCCACAGGGCGATTCAGTCAAGGATTTTATAGATCCTAAACTCTGCTTTGTGTATTACACACAGATCCACAGGGCGATTCAGTCAAGGATTTTATAGATCCTAAACTCTTTTTTGTGTATTACACACAGATCCACAGGGCTATTCAGTCAAGGATTTTATAGATCCTAAACTCTACTCTGTGTAGTACGCAAACTGTCGTGGACATAATCCAAGAGCTTGCACTTGGTTGTATGTTGGTTAAGGCAGATGATGAGTCAGCCTTTCGCCTGTTACCAGTTTCCCCTGGCGATTTTGATGAGCTTGGTATCAAGCTTAATGAGTTTTACTATTTTGATAAATGCATGCTGATAAGATGCTACATTTCTTGCTCAATTTTTGAACAATTTTCGTCGTTTTTGGAATGGAATATTGACCAGGGACATCCTACGGGGTACAAGATTCATTACATTGACGATTTTTTATTTGGAGATAAGGCTCTTTCAGAATGTGAGCATTTGTTAGACGCATTTTTAACTGAATGCGAAAAACTCGGTGTGCCCATTGCTAAGGAAAAGACAATTGTTTAGGAGAAACAAATTTCTCGTTGTTTGTGGCTCACATATCGCTGCAAAAACTTGCGCCCAATACATCATCCACTTATTTATCAGCTCTGCCTTACCGGCATAAAAGCAGGACAGACACAACTGAAAATTTCATTGTCCGGAAATGCTCGAAGGCATGAGTAAGCGTAGTCAATCTGAAGACGCGCGTGCTCCAATTACACTTGATATTTTGAGTAACCTCCCCGACGCTTTAGACCATATGTGTTTGTCAGAATATGAATCTATGCTTTTTAAGGCAGCCTTCATTTTGTCATTTTTCTCTTTTCTCAGGGTCGGCGAACTTCCATACACGACCGCAGCTGATGCAAACCGCCCACTAAACAGGGGGACATCCAGGTTTTACATGGATCACAAGGCAGTTATCTCCAAGTCGATATTCGTTTTTCTAAAATTGACCAACGTGGGCAATCAGTGGTGCTACATATTAAGAATTTAGCAGACTCACATTTATGCCATGTGAAAGCAATTGTGAATTACTCCACACAGCGCCCTTCTGATGGTGAGAATTTTTTTCTGTCATTTGAATAGTGCTCCTTTGAGAGAGTACCAGTTTTCTATTGTATTGGGTAAGGCCATTCGTTTTTTAGGCATTCCGTCAGTTCAGTTTAAATCCCTTTCTTTTCGAATTGGAGCGTGTACCACAGCTTGTATGAATGGGGTATCCCCTGATGTCGTGCAGACATGGGGCAGGTGGAGATCTGATGTATACAAAAGCTACATCATTTCTTTACCTTATTGAATGCTAATTCCATTTTGTGTATGTGTAACCAGTGACTGTGACGTAGAGCATATAAATATCATTCCAGAAATATGCATTTATGGGGATTCGATCGTACACTGGGCCCATAAACAGGCCTTGAGAGAAAAACGAACACACCTAGACCTTGAAAGGCATGGGGGTCACATCACATGGCATGGGGTGCGCGGAATGTGATGCGAGTCTTCACAGGATAGCGTCCAGCGGGACTTATCCACTGATGTCAAACCGGACATACTAGTTATCCATTTGCCATCGAACAATTTAACAAATACACCGTGCAGAGATTTATATCACGATATTACTGCAAGTCTGACTTATATTAAATTACTTCTTATTACTTTTATATTAAATGCATGATTATCTGGGTGGACATTCTGCCAGGGTTGAACTGGCATGGAGCCCAGTATGTGCGAGCGGTGGATCGATCCCGTAGACGGGTAAACAAGGCGGCAGCGGCGTGTATCCGGAATATTGGTGGCCAGTTGATCCTTAGACGTAGTGCAGCCCGTATATCTCGTGGGTTTCAAGCGGACATAGGTCTCGATTGGTGGCTGGATCTCTGTGGGCATTGTCTCGTACTTTGAATACAGCTCTAACACATGTGTACAGTGTATATAGTGTATGGATTTGACAACGCCTATGTGTTCCGTAGGGAGCGGTTGTCTTCCTTGTGGTGTTCCCAAGGGAGCGATAAAAAAACATTACCGCCAAGCCATTCAGCAGGGTGGGAACTCGCCTGTGGTGTTCCCCAGGGAGCGCTTAAAATCTTGGTCAAGCGGCACCTGTGTTTCCACAAGGTTGGTGTTTTACGCCTGGGTGTTCCCCGGGTGTGCGTAACCATACATGGTCGATCTGACAGTATGCCGGCGATCAGTGCCCACGGGGATTCAGTAACCAAGAGATAATTATGTACTTTTAGTAATAAAAGGCGTGGCCTATTCTCTCTAATACATCTGATTGTTAACTTGGTTATTTAGTTAAGAGACACGCATTTATAATTAACTACTCTTAACCTGGAGTTCCTTCAGTTTGAACTAGTGTTCTAACTTCAACTTCTCTAACTCTTTCTTTTTCTCTTTCTTCTCCTCCTCTTTCCCTTTATTCTCTGTCTCTTTTTATTTCCATTTCTTCCTTTTCTAACATAAACGTTTCCACATCTAACTGAAGCTTAACTAAATCAATATCACCACTTTAGCTGGTAATAGGTATTACCAAAGTTCAAGTGTTTGCTAACAGCACCCACTATTTCACTTTTCTAAGACTCTGGCTTAAGTCTAATTCAAACTTGCCTTCAAACTCGTCAGATATTTCCCTTAAATCTGCCTTTCTTTCCACTATCGGAGAGTAAAGATGACAAACAACTGGCTTATTTAACTCTCAGACCAGGAATCGGCCTTACACAAGCGTCTAATTCCAGATAGAAAAGGCGAGACAGTCCAAGTAAATACAGAATCCACAGTTAAGATAAATTTCTCAGTATACGGATGAGAAAGTCCGATACGTGGTTAACTCCCCAACTGACGGCGAATGTGTAACTAAGGGCGGATGGGTAGACAGTTGCGTCCGTGATGCCAAGCTGTCGATGTATGTTTTCTCGGAAATATAAGCAAAGTGACTTTCAGGGAAATTGGGATAAAATGTACCTAATGGCATAAAGAGACATTGCGCGATATAAGCTCCAAAATTAAGTGTTCTGTACAGAAAATTGAGTATAAATGACGAATCGAATGGCGTGAAAGCCCATATCTAAAAGCCCACCAAAATCCTTCACTGTGAATTCAATAAATATGACTGCTCTCATACGGACTTGAGTAAATAACTGCTCACAAGTGGACTTGAATGAATGGCTACCCACAAGTGGATTGGAATGAATGGCTGCCCACAAGTGGACTTGAATGAGTGACTGCGAGCTTCACAACTCCGTTGCTCATATTTATGGACTAACGTAAAAGACAATCCTGGATGGTTTGATGGTAAATATGTTTACAACATCGGTACCTATTTCCAACATGTAGCCATCCAACAAGAACGCTCGACTGAATTACAGCACAGGCTATAACTTACACAGTGGGGAAAATGTAGGTCAGACACTGACAAATAAAAAAATAAAAAAATAAATAATACAATGCTTTCAGACGGGATCCGTAGCCATCGTGACATGAAATGTAGATAGAGGCCAGGAAGCTTCTACTTTAGGTAATACACAGTTCCTGTGCTGTTAAATTAACCGTCAAGACAGAAGACAGCAAGAGATCTACTTACCATTCCAACGGCGATCTGGCGGGCGAAAGAGAGAAGTTGTTGTTCAGAAATAATCCCTGAGAGATCTTCGAACGTGAAAATAATAGGAAAAGATGTTATTGATTCATATATGATTATTTTGGTGTTTGAAAAGAAAATTTAAAAGCTAGCTTAACATTCAACTATGCATGTACAGAAGTAAAACACCCCGCAGGAAAATGTACTTTTAAATGTAGAAGCTGTTAATTGGCCATCTTGATTATTCACCTAACTTTTTATGTTTCGTAAGATATGGAGCACCTGTTTTCTGCATTATTAAATATGCAGGTTTAATCAACATAAAATACAGAGTAGAACTAAATATTTTTGCTAATTCGTACAAATGGATTAAAAATCCAAAGGTACCATTTTTGGAATCAGTTTCCGATTTGAATAGTTTCTGAAGCTTCCTAAAATTCACAGACCGGAGGTACATTTTCTGGCTGAATTCTCCAAAGCTGAGAAGAATCAAGAACTAAGCAATGCGTGGTCGGAAGAACATGAGAGCTCATTACTGAATTAAACGAAGCCACCGTCGAGGGATACTCCTTTGTTATTGGTGCGCTGGTTGCAGGAAAGAAGCACAGAAAACATTTTCTCCTACCATATTTCCCATCAGAAATCTCCTTTGTGTGGGATGAGACTGAGGTGGTGGTACTCCGAGTATAATAGCGGCTTATACCGCTGTCTGAGGACTGGTCTGAGCTGATGTTTGGCCTCCGACGCTGCCACTGAACCGCCGCTCGGGACAAGAGGACTGAGCCTAGGGAAACGTAATAGGTAAGTTTGATTCCTGAGACTATCTGCTTGGAGAAACCCTACCCAAGGATCACAAGGATGTTTTCGACTTAAGTTAGACGTTGTTTTAACATTAAAACACTTTACAGTTCTAAACTTGCGACGTTTTTATTTGACGGAATTTTACTTAAATACGTAGAGTTGTCTTAGGCATTCATGACTAAACTGAAAATCGGCGTTTAGTTCAACTATAAGTTCAGAAATACCACAAATTAAGACATAGTCTGATTAAATCCAAAACAGCCTACTGATCCTGGTGCCTGTA
The DNA here is from genome assembly GCF_032854445.1 of Liolophura sinensis. Taxonomy (NCBI): domain Eukaryota; kingdom Metazoa; phylum Mollusca; class Polyplacophora; order Chitonida; family Chitonidae; genus Liolophura; species Liolophura sinensis. The sequence goes on from NC_088300.1 coordinate 49,892,418, forward strand.
TTTTGTAATGGAACAGAATATAGAAAACTGCAAAAATTGATCACTCCACACTGCAACTAGGAATAAAAAGTGTTTCCGACAAGTAATCACATAAACGTTTCGTTTATTTTTGCGCGTTCCTATCAATAAATTGCCCAAAAGACACGAGGAGTCTAGATATGACTACAGAAAGCTCAGTAGGTGTCTGAACAGAGTAGAATTTATTCTAACTCGTCTGACGGGTTTGCAGACGGCCTTGGTCGCGAAATCAGCAATGTATACTCATTATACACGTCAATCGTACTTTTTTGTCCAATGCGTTCCCACAATCCAAAGATTCCTGAAATGTCTCCTGAAATGTCTACAGACCATTTAGTAGGTATCTAAATAGAGTATATGTGAATTGCAGCTAATCAGCCGAGTATTCAAACTACCTTGGTCGCGATGTCATCAATGTCTCATTATACACGTGAAAACGAGTTCCTTAAGTAGAAGTTACACACGCCTGTACAGAAAGGGTTTACATGCGTTGTACATCACTAAAACCCATCTCGATGGAGGACGCACTGATTCAGTGACACTAGGTCTTTTAGGATCTAACTACGTGAAAACTGGATATTTGGGCGCTTGCTCGACAACATTTACGTCATTAATTTTGTCCTTTTGAGAGGCGAAACATTCTTTCATCAAGCTGACAAAAAGCATTTAAAACCGTGTTTAAACAAAACGAAAAACAGTTTTTCAAAAAGACTTATTTAAGACTTTTTCATGCTTTGTTATATGTTTTATCAAGAAAATGCCACCAGCATTGGAGTATCCTCTCATTTTCACAATATGACACCTACTGAGTACTGATTAAGATCATCTTATGACAACACAGTATGTGACAGTGTTAAGTTACAAAAATGTTTCCTTTATTTGTGTCTCTTGTTAAATATGTTTTACAACACACAAATAACATAATGTTATAAACAGATTAGAAGTAGTAAATTGGCCTAAGGGTACAAACTAACCAAATTACCGGCTTGGTATCCTGCATCCGACTTTGCTAACAGTCTTTTGCATTCGTATCCCATTCAGAAGTATTTCAAACAGCCAACAACAGAAGAAGTCGTAACAATTGATAATGGAGCTAACACTGTAAAATACACTTATTTCAATAGAGGATAAAACAGCCAGCCTCGGGGCAATTAGTGAATGTGTTATTTCTTCTTCTTCTTCATTCATCTATATACAAATTCTGGTTTCTCAATGACAGAATTGTCAAAATGACTTCAGTCGAGCAAAAACGCTCGCTCACCAGTGAAATACCATTTTCAAATCTAGCTGTCACTGGTTTGGCAGAGAATTTGGGCAGCACATTTTGTCACATAAATGCACTTGCTATAGTTGCAGAAGTGTGAACGCTGGATTCTTAAAGTATCTGTACTGTGAGCGGAAACCGCACTCAGTCCAGATCAGGGTGAATACAAGACTTGTCCCTTGGTGTATTGATCAAGTACAGAAGGACCGTGTTTCACTATGCAGTGACTGGATGCACCAATATTCCTGGCATCCCAGCGAGAAAGCAGCATAAATATATTAACATGGAGACAAGCCTAAGATTTTTGCGTCAACGATACACCCAGCTAGATAGGAGTATTTTTAACAGGCTCTTCGACAAGGCCAAGTATGGCGTAAAGCATCAAAACGAAAACAAATTGTGGTGTAAAAACAATGAAAATGCAGTCTACAACAGAATAAATCATAATACACCTAGTAAGCCGGGTCGGGTCATACCAAAGACTTTAAAAATGGTATTTAATGTTGCCTCGCTTGGCGCTCAGCAATGAAAGGTTAGAGCAAGGAAACATGACTGGTTAGTCCGGTGTCAGTATGATGTGACTGATGTGCCGGTGATCTGACATGACAACTGGGGACTAGTTGAAATGAGGCATACTGATAACGTATATTGCCACGGTTCGGACGACGAGCCATTACATAGTCAGATTAGAGAGTATTAGCGCCATCTTACCTCCTGACGACAACGCCTGAGATAGTTCCGAAGATCTCCTAAGGGGCAATAATCCATGATGAGTCGAACATCCGAGGCGATTGTACAACAGCCATTAATATTAACGATATTTCGGTGTTGACCTAGTTCTTTCATGAATTCAATCTCCAGCAACAAGTTTCGACGTTCTTCTTCTGTTGGGAAATCTAATTATGAACACGAAAAAACGAACTATGCGACGACGCAAGAATGGATCTCGGGAGAAATAAATGTATTAGCTATATCTTGACTCGGCCGAAGCGTCAGTCGCTTCCAGGCAATCGCCCCTTGAAGAATGAGGTCACGCGTTTGATTCCAGCTTCTACTGGTTCGCTGATTAAAACATTTGTACTGATTTAAAGCTTTAATACTGACAAATTACGATTGCTCTACGTCTTTGGTTTAGAAACAAACGTCAGGAGAAAATGGTTCACTTGAGGGGGAAACTGTAGTATTAAATGCCCCTAAATGCTCTTTTGTTATTGAAAATGCATGCAAATTATTCGCAAAATTCCTCTTTTCTTCAAAAATTCTTTCGCACACACTTGCAGTTAGAAGGACATTGTAAATGAAGAAAATAAAGCCGCTTTTTTATCTGAGTTGTCGGTCGTTAAAGGTACACATACCTCTGAGGACTTTGACTGCAAAAGTCTTGGTTTCTGGTCGAGCTTTGTTCAACACAAAGCCGTCCCGTAGGTCAGCTCGTAACACCTTCCCGAAGGCTCCTTCTCCAAGACAGGGTCCCACCTTGAACCAGGCCCAGTCAACCTCATAATCGTCCACCAGCAGAGCGGAAGTCTCGTTCGGACACAGGCTACCATTTGTTTTGTAAAAGGGATTAACTGCCTGAAAGCCAATGAAGTAACTGAAGATTGCACAAAGGCGATCTTTGTACCGTAGATAAGTATGACCTTCTAATAAAGAATTGTCGTATTCAAAAGAATACATATCTTTTCACGAAAGATTTGAAAAAAAAATCAGATTAAAAAAAAGGAATAGGCCTACTTTAAATAGCGTTAGTGAAGTTTAATCTGTACACACAAGCTTAATAGCATTTTACACATGAACTCTTGATTTTAGAAATATTTTTTGGCCATTTCAGGCAAATTTCTTTAATTATGTCCTCTGCACATGAAAACCATGATTGCAACTTGTGAGCAAAATAATTGTGTCTGGGTTTTCCATTTTGGATATGTGGGTTCTTTATTGACGGGCAGAGAATCTGGTTACCTAAGTTCAGGTATATAGCACAAAACAGCATACCAGAACAGATGCTGTCAGATCTGAGAATGTTTTGTGTTTCTTTTATTGCTCCTGTTCGTTGATTATTTGGATAACAGACGTGGTCTCGAGCAATGACCCAGTGATAAATGTGGAGCAAATGTCAACCTGTCCTATAAAAACTGTGCCGAAACATTGGATCAGAATGCAACCTTATATGGGATTACGCGAATGAGCGAACCACTCCTAATGACCATTCATCACGAAGCACTACTCACTGCTAATGCCTTAATCACCAAAAGCCAGGCTATACAGTGTCACGTCTCTAAAAGACAGATTCATAAGGAGAACCCTTCTGGCTAATAACACTCTTTTCACCTACATCACATACGCATGGGTTCCCCCACATCACCCACGCATGGGTTCCTGTCAACGTGATTATATGTGTATGCAGACCTATATCTGTGGTCTTGAAAACTTCGAAAAGAGCACATTCGTTACTAGGGTCGTGACCCATTCGTGAATTACATGTAGGTGCTGAGGTGAAGAACGGCTTTTTACACAGAAGATTTGCAAACCTAGTAAGTTCATCGTAAATCACGAAGATTGCGATCGTTGCCAGAGCATACAATCAGTAACCTCTTGCACAAAGAGGTCGTAAGCTAAGAAAGTCGTACCTGCTATCAGTTGAAACTTGTAAGTATTTACAAGGGTCAAAAACACCAACTTAATGACTGATACAAATACTTGTATTGGATAGCCTGAAACTTTTCGATTCGTTATTGCGTTCCTCATGTGGGTTTTATTAGGTTACTTAAAACCCGATTTAAAGAGGCTATGGCAGAATTTTTGGGGCAATAAATCAGGATTCTCTGTAATTAAACTGAATTTACGAGTTTCGAGGAAAAGCTCAAATTATTGCCTTTCAGTGAAAATATATCAGACTCGTACCTGTATTATTTTAAGTGTTAAATGATTCTAAAGTTTTAGAAGTTTTAGAGGTTACTGATTGTATGCTCTGACAACGATCGCAATCATAAATTTTTGGAAACTTCATTAACGGATTTGCACGTGTACAACGTATAACACTCATTGCATACGTCGCGATGAAATCACAGAATGCCCATGTTTCCCCACGAAAAATCTGAAGTTCGCTAGTACATGCCAGAAGGTCATTCGCAAACAGAAGATTAATCCCCATATCAAAAGATATAATAAATGCCTTAATGCATTAGGTACTTTTATAACTGACCAAGCCCGACTGTATATATGGAAATGCCCAGAGGGCCTCGTGTAGGAATCCAAGAATCAATATGATAGCGGCCACCTATTCCAAAACTTCGCTAATACTTTTTCTAGGGAATTTAGATTTTAATTTAAATTATGACGTGCTAAGTTACGAGAAACGTATCTGAGAGTGGATTTAGATCTTTGAGGTTATCCATACAGAACAACTGCGCCCTCCTTACTTGCAGAATGCCACCTTCTTTGGCCTTCTTGAGCGCGAGCCGATGTTTCCGAATCTGCCTTCGCCTGATCCAGAGGTAGGTCCCTATGACTGCACACACCAAGCCTAATGCTGTCGGAGCGACGATGAAGGCAAGGTTTGAACTTAACGTTTCTACAGGCTCTGATATCTCTTCTGTAAACATACATTCGTGGTATTTCAGCGTACGTACATTCAAACATTTCAGCAAGCTTGCAAGCAACCATTCAAACATAGCATCAATCATGCAAGCAATCATTCAGCCAGAGTCTAAGCAATAACTAATAACACTTTCAGCAAGATTAAAAAAATCACTTGAATATTTCATCAATTATGCAAATAAATAATCATTCAAACATTACATTAAGCATGAAAGGAAGGAATCAAACATTTCAGCAAGCAACCAAGCAATTAAGTCAATAAATATAAAAATTAATCAGCATGTCAAAAAATTTCTCATCCTTCCATGTATTCATATCTCAATCCGTCCAGCAAATCTGCTGGAAAACGCATTAATCGGTCGACACAATAATTGATTAATTTTTGTCACATTTCCGAAAGACCACAAAATACAAACCAAACAGTAGAATATAAGCTTAACTATTATAGATAAAGTAGGTAGTTTACCTGAGGTGGTAATAATAATCCTGTAAGGTTTACTCCAGCCCCCGTCCGTTTCTGCTGACACAGCCACTGAGTAACGACTTCTTAAGTGAAATGTACCCAAATAGACGCGAGTCACACCCTGAAAATGTTTACAGTTAGTATCTGATGTTAACTTTCACACACTGGTCATGTTAGTTTGTTTTATCATTGCTTTGACTTTAATTCTTGCAATTTAACTAATAAATGTTTAGCCAGTTTTGAGTCAAACCTGAACGTTATAATTCATATACTATGGCGGATTGCTACTTTTACATATTTAATTCATTCAGCACCTATTCTGCATTAGTAATGATCGGGTGGAAGTTATTACTGTATTCTATACTTTATTTATTTATTTATTTAATTTGTGTTTTACGACGTAGTCGAGAATATTCCATACTACTTCATCTGCGACTGTTTATACTGCTTGGCTGACATACTTACGCCAGCGACAACTCTCACTCCTTGATGAGGTCTATCAATCTCTTTGTTGTTTAGATCTGGACTTTTGCGCCAACTGAGTTTGTAAGACTTAATCTGATTGGCTTCTGTTCTATATGGCGGAGGTAGCCACGTGACCCAAATGTCGGCGCCATCTTCAGTCCTATTCCTTATTTCATATGTTATATTTTGCGGCGCCAGGGGAGCTGGAAAGCAAGATTATAAAGTGCATTGTAGGCGATAATTACTTCAACAATTCATACTTTGGATTGTGTTTTTGACTATTCCGTCTATATATGCTTCTGTAACAAGCGAAACATATCTACGATATTTATTAACGTATCTCGGATAGAGGACAGTTCTACGAGAGCACATAGTAAAGTGAAACACTGATTCTGTTTTGCAGACACGCACCACAAAACGTGTAGTTATGTCCGGACAGTTGAAGGCAAGTTGGTGTTGTGAAGTTAATTGATACAGGGTGACGGCTGTCTTGGGTGGAACCTTCTGCGTGCATTATTACTGTGTAGTTACATTCGTACTTCAGATCCTGTAATTTCCATACTTGATTTGGGACATCCTGAAAATACAACCAAATTCCAAAAATATGACATAAAGAAAGGTAAACATGAAAGGTTCACTATACTGAGAACTATAAACTATGCATAGAAATACTTTCATAATTCCTTTTGATTTTATTTTTAGAAAAGAGTTAAATACAATCACCCTAATTCTTATCAGACTGTAGCGCGAAAGGATGTTTAAATTGCTATGATTTAACCGTATACATGAACAGTGATAATAAAATCATAAACTGACTGAGGTAAACTGACAAGAGGTTGGATTTCACCAGTTACGTGTGATCATTTACCAACTATCACACTCTCGTCGCTGCTCCGGTTTTACTATGTCTTTTATACGGAAATTTCTGATTCTATGGTGGACTGTGTAGCCGGTGTTTAAGAACTCCAGTGTTACATGAAGTATTTGCCTGTCTTACGCAGCCTTTAAGGTTGGAATAGATCTTATTACCGGTAAGTTTTACCTAATTATTATGCACTAAAACTTCCTTTTCAGATGAATACACACGAAAAAAAAGCTGATATGACGTCAGTTTCAGCATGCTTTCTTTTAAAAATGGTAAATGGACATTGTCAATTTATTACATAAGAGCTCTGCGAATACATCACGTGGACACTGAATTTAAGCTTATTTATATAAATATTTGATTGGTATTCAATGCTTTAATCAAGAACTTTTCATTTAGACGAAGGCGATCAGCTTTTTTGGAGGAAGAATCAATTAAACATCTTATCCAATCTACGCACATGTATCTGTACAGGATATCTGAGCAGAAAATGTTTATAATGTATTACTGGGGGAACGTCCTTGAAATTTTCGCCATAATAACTGACCACATATTTTGTCATAGAGACGGTGTGATCTGTCTTTAATTTATTGTAGCACCAACACACTCCAAAGAAAGATGTACCAAAGGGAGTATCAGCTGTCTCATTTTTATTCAAGGGAAATTGCTGTAATTCACTCTGTTACTGTTTCGATTACATAACCATGTGTGTCTCTAAGCGGAATGTAGGAGGAATGGTTGTTAGTGCAGGTTAGTTATGTATGATTGAGAGTATAAAGTGCGATTTCACAGCAAGAAGAAACCATAAATGCCATTATTAACTTCCGAACAAAACAGGGAATGAACAAAATAACAATGTTTGCGAGGTCGTACGTTCATTACTCACTACCGAACTGAATAAATCAGGAAATGGAAAATCTGCCAAGGTTTGGCCAAGGGAGTATCAGATGTCTCATTTTTATTCAAGGGAAATTCTGTCACTGTCTCGATTACACAACCATGTATGTTTCTAGGCTGAATCTAGGAGGAATTGGGACGCCGTATTTGCATCTTTAGCACTAATTACAGCTGACACTTCATCTGTTTCAAGTTTACTCTGATACAGATCATTGACGCAGTTGGCAATGGTATATCGGACAATCTGATAACACGTTACAGACAGCAGAAATAAGTTTCAGGATTCCAAGAAGAAGTCTGTTTAAAAACTGTCAGGGAAACTTGGATTAACTATGGGTTACCTGGTTCATTCCTAGAAATTTTCACTTGAAGCCCCAGATGCATTCAAGGTCTTTAATTGAACATGAAGATACCACTGACAAGATACCAATGTTTGCGAGACTGTACAAGCATTACTGACTACTGCATAAAACCCTGGAATTGGTGATAACACGAATGTTTGCGAGATCGTACAGGTATTACTGACTGCTGAATAAAACAGGAAATGGATAGAATACCAATGTTTGCGGGACCGTACAGGCATAACTGACTACTGAATAAAACGGGAATTGGAGATAACACCAATTTTTGCGAGATCGTACAGGCATTACTGACTGCTGAATAAAACAGGAAATGGATAGGATACCAATGTTTGCGGGACCGTACAGGCATAACTGACTACTGAATAAAACGGGAATTGGAGATAACACCAATTTTTGCGAGATCGTACAGGCATTACTGACTGCTGAATAAAACAGGAAATGGATAGGATACCAATGTTTGCGGGACCGTACAGGCATAACTGACTACTGAATAAAACGGGAGTTGGAGATAACACCAATTTTTGCGAGATCGTACAGGCATTACTGACTGCTGAATAAAACAGGAAATGGATAGGATACCAATGTTTGCGGGACCGTACAGGCATAACTGACTACTGAATAAAACGGGAATTGGAGATAACACCAATTTTTGCGAGATCGTACAGGCATTACTGACTGTTGAATAAAACAGGAAATGGTTAAGATACCAAAGTTTGCGGGACCGTAAGGCATTACTGACTACTGAATAAAACAGGAATTGGAGATAACACTAATGTAAGCCGGACCGTACAGGCATAACTGAATACGGAATAAAGCAGGAAATGGAGATAAACACCAAAGTGTGAGGACTGTTATTGTATTGGCATAAGGTTGAAGAACTATGCATTTTAAGGGGAAAACAGACATTTTAACATAGATATATAACGTACCTGCAATATTTCCTGCACGCTCTCTCCCGAACATGTGGTTGGCAGGCAATACAGTCTTAATCGGCAAGCTGGTCCTAAAAATATCATAGTACAATAAGGGTGTACATTTTGCAAGGTACGTAACCATTTGCAAATCTGAACTCATCTAGGTGCAAGTGTACAGCTATAAGCAGCTTTTGAAGCCATAAAGGACGACCACATTTAGTTTTAGTTTAGTTATCGAACGCTAAGGTTCTTGACTTTCAGTTAAATAATCTAATAGCAATGTTTTATCGTCGCTTCTTTTCCGTGACATATCTCCTTTTCTTTGGCCTCAGCTCACATGTGGATAAATCAATTAGCAGCCATGAGCCAAATTCATCACAAGGCGTGTCAACCACAATCAAATCTGGAAAACCACAAGTCCATTTGAATGGATTGCAACCGACCTGTAACGCAAGATCTCAAGTGGGCATTCCATGTCATGGAACATAAATTACGGTCTGTTTAATAAGATGCCAGTATGATGTGTACACCATTGGGAAATGTTTTTATCAACGCTCTTGTACCGATTATCATGTCACATGATTTACGAGAAAGGCTAAGAAAACCACATTTATGGAACTTTGGAATATTAAGGGACCAAGACATCTTTGTCATGGCAATTAGAAATTATGCAAGCAAAACATTAAACAAATGCTAGTAAAGCAGTACGTGCAACTGCGCACCAGACAACAATTAGCAACAATGTTAAATTTATACCAGATGTGTACAATTTTCACAGCATGAGGATCCCAAGCCGCTTGGAGTGAAGCGTTGTTTTTATTTAAGTCTAACCTGTAGGAATTTCGTGGGCAGTCCTTCGAAATTCTTATCAGCTTGAGGGCACGAAATAATAATAAAAATTTGTTTTTTTTTTGTAAGCACAATTTGCTTGTTGATATGCAATAATAAAATTCCAGATAATTAATATTAGCGACCCGTCCCGTGGACATACAAGGCATTATTTTCCAACTTCGTGGCATTCTTTGGTGCCAGTTTATTACACATAGTAAAAGCCTGGATAAGCACCTTGAGTGTATGCATTCAATATCTTTTACCATTAGTGACAGATTACTTACAACCTTCTCCCCAAGCAAAACCATATCCAAAGTGGAACACCGTCAACACATAAAAACCGAGTCCTTCTACTATTAAATCGAAAACAATGAATACCACTTTAGACATGTGACTGTGTAGCTTGTAACCAGGAACTTGGGTTTCAAGTGAAGCTTTCTAAACGAGTATTATAATGGCGAACGGTATAAAAAACGGTTTACTTTAATAATGAAGCAACTCAAAGATTTTGGAACGATTTCTTAAAGGTGGGAAGGAGTTTTACGAGTTTCCTTGTGATTAGGCGTCCGGCTTAATGAATGCAAACGTATGGATGATATTATAGCATAGGCCTGTATATACGAAATCTAAGAAGCAGTGAATGAAACAGATAGGAGATCTGACGTCACCTTAACTAATGAAAAAGTCATAAATAATTTTTTTTTATAAGTCTCGATTTGTTGCTAAGCTATGCCAGCTTAGCAACTGGCGTACTGTCAACTACTAAGAATCCACAGTCATGACACCTCAATATAAGAATGTATTTTGCGTCTAATACTCGTTGTTCAAGTAACATTCGTCACTAATGTGGATGGCGCCACCACTGTATGGAGTATGGAAGCGTGATCGAAAATTGCTGTGGCAGAGGCCTGCACTGAGATGAATATGGAAGTGTGGCCACAAATTGCAGTTCTTAGGAAAACAGGAAAGACAAAAAGGTCTACAAAAGCCCATGGCGCTCTCTTTGATCGTAATAGTACTGATTATATGACCTTAATCAAACTAGAGTATGCCTTTCTTGGAAGAAAAAATCCCTAAACTATTATGATGTCTTGATGATAGCGGAGATGAGAATTCGCACTGAATACAAACTAAACTGTAAATATGGCCTGGTAAAACTGTCACACAGAGATGGTCTAATCAAGAGCTGTCAGAACAACACGAATCCAATATTAAGTTTAAAACATACATTACAGAATAAACAAATAAATGGGGACAATATAACACGACATGCATGACCAGAATAAATATAAATCTTCACAACTGTAGCAGATCTGTGTGAGATGAAAGCTGAATAGGCCTATACACAAATATGTTTATGTATGTGTGCTTGGGTGCTTGGGGTTTTACGTCCTACTTAGCAATGTTTACGTCAATCCCCAAAGTGCTGCCGCCACTAAAGCATTATGCCGAAGACACCAGACATGACACCCCACCAGGTCACATTATACTGACATACTCCTCATCATTTTTCATTTCCTAGTGCCCTCAGTGATATGATGATGCTGACAGAAGACAATGGAGAAGCCTTGGTTTTATTCATGTACGTACGGGACAATGTTTTGTTAAAAAGTGGAAAATGTACAACTAGACCGATACGAAGTGTTAACAATCCATATCATCTATTAAGGTGAAGGCTCTAAAGAATAATCAAATAATCCACGTGTTATGGTGTAATATAACATAATCTGTATTGCAAGTGAATACAGTTGAAAATTCTAAATGAAGTTATTTTGTGTATCAAACAATACATCGATCGGTATGTAAAATACACATGTACATACACAGTGATCGTGATTGCATCGTAGCCTCACAGTTTGTGAGTGCACATCCGTTATTTTTTAATTATTGAAGAACTAGTGATTCTCTCGGGCATTTCAGCCATTTACATTTATTTATTTCATTCTTCACGCGCAAGAACTTGGCGGTGAGTTGTATGCGTGAAGGAAAGAGCCCGGAGTATACCACTAACCTTTGGAAAGTTTCCGACGAACTTTCCCACAAGTGATGCATAGCTATACACATCATACGAGTGAATGATTTCTGGCCTGTGTCATTAGCCATACGAGCCTCGTTGACCAAGGGCCTACATGCAGTATGAATGGGGGAAGCTACATGATATATCCTAATTCTTCAACCTTTTCAATCTCCACTGAAACCAATATTTTGAAAACGTCTTAGAGAATTATGGGGTGTACAGAAATAATCTGCACATTTTTATGAAAGTTGTAACTTTATTGACACAAACAAATAATGTTTGGTGCCATTTTCATAATAATTGTATATATAAATTCCAAAGAAAAAAAGTGCTTTTATGGTTGAAAAGATTGAAGATCTAAGGTAAATCGTGATACAGAATTTTGTTGTACTTACGATGCCCTGACTGCCATCCAATAAGTACATTAACGCCTCTGTCGGCGGGCTCAGAGTCCCTTACAAACAGTTCTTTTGGGGACTCACCAATTTCCCCATCTGACGAAAAAACAGAATTTACCATGTTGGTAAAATATTGATGTCCACAATATATGGTTAAAATGATTAAATCTTCCTTGAAGTGGTCAAATGTGGTTTAATCAAACTGGTTAAGAATCAAGAAGTATTCTTTAGCTTATAAAGTTAGTGCTACCGGACTAACATATAATGCAAGGTGTATGATGACTTAAATTTTACTTTTCAGATTATTTGTTCATCCAATGTCGTTCTTACATTCTTTTTCCAGGAATATAACATTATCTCTTTGTATTTTCTCTCAGAGGTGTTATCTTCCTTCGCCACATAAAAAACAGGCAGCTGGGATTCGCCCAAAGTCAAAAATCTCTATTCTTTGACAAAAAGTTGAAAACTCCCGAGGGAAACGTAGGAGCAAAGTGAATGCTGAATTTAACTTTCAGGTTTCAAAATCGCAATAAAAATGTGGATGCTTTCACAGTTTGCTGGAAACATGGCATTATAATAAAAATGTCCCAAAAAACTTGAACGTAACAAGGTACTTATTTATGCTAACGAATTATTGCCTTCAGTTGTATTATTAAGAAAGATAGGTAGACAATAATGAGACATTTTACAAAAAAAGTATGGAATACCCATTCACAGACCACAACCCAAGATTATGGTTACCTTAAATAAATTAGGTTATTCGCTAATTGGAGACTTTTTAATATTTCGAAGATCCATGTAAACAGTTACAGTTATAAAAAAAGTGTGCGCAAATCGACGGTACGTCAAAGAAGGTTGTACAATATTTTAACCTCATTTATAGCAATATCTTCCAAATTTTCGCTACTTTTTCGAGATGACGAAAAATAGTAAGGAAAACCTAAATCTTTGCCTTTAAGCATTGTGATGACCGCTGTGTCCCGCGGCGCGTGCACGATTCCATCAGTGGATACGGCAGTGATTCGAAAACTGTAGTCTTGCCCGGGGTCCAACAAAGTGACGGGTACTACAGCACTGAACGTCTGAAACATAGCAAAACGTGACGTGTTTGATTTAATAGGCCGCCTGAGATTATACATTAAGTCACAAAAACTCCACAAATCCTGAGGTGCTAATGTAGGTTTGGTGTCCATTGAAAGTCTTACTGGCACAAGGTGAAATCGAGGACGATTTAGACAGATGATTTAACCATTAGCATGTGAACGGGTAAACGTCCAAGAATACTGGCATAATTGGAAACGCAGGAGAAAGACAAGAAACGTCCTTACAGAAAGACTTTAAGGTCACTGTTGTAATAGGCTAAAAGATAAAAGCTTCTTCAGCTTCAGCTTCAGGAACCACACACTATCGGTTTTCACATGTCAGTTGTTGGGATGCACGTTGCTAATGTTTAAGCATATACATGAACAGCTGGAATACACGCCCAACACAGGTAAACTAATAATAACTAACGGCAATTTTGATTCAACAGATATCAAAACTGCGAGAATTTCGGTCCATGATCTAAACGTTTCTTAGAAAATGGTGATTAATTTTTTTAAAAACTGATGCAACAATTTTCATTATTGAGCCAGTGTAGTTTAACATATATCGCTCCAGAATTGCAATGAATTTATTTTACTTATTCTTAAAAAAGAGTCAATCACTCTGACGCAATTTGGTAGTAAATGGTCACTATTTCATCCCATGATCTGTATATTTTTTCTATGTGTTTCGGCTGTTGGAAGAAATGTTTAACGTCATCAAAGTTGAACCGTGGTCTAATAAAATATCAGGTGTTCAAATCAAGTGGGAATCACAAAAAGTGCGGAAAGAACAAGTCCTTTATTGCAGCCACACTAACTCATTAGTACAATTATATCGATAACAGCAACATCTGTTATCTTAAACCTCACTATATTATATATAGTCTTTTACGCGTTTAGGGTTTAATCGTTTTATTTCAAATGGTGTAAATAAAGAGATTCTCCTCTAATGTAGTATAATCTTTCCGCCCAATAGATTCCAATAAATTTCGGCGGCTTCCCACACAAATCATTTTTTACTTGGTGTGAAATGGTTTGTTTTCTCCCAGAAAAACCGGCTCAGACAGTTGCCAAATTCGTTTTGTCGCGTTTTCCCTGAATAACCTAAATTAACTATTTCTCTAGATTCTCGAATATAGCTTAGGAGACAGGCGCACGCAATAGTCCCACATCAGCTATCCAGTTACAAGTCACTTTGCAGTTGTCAAGCTATGAAGGATGCATTATTCCATCTCAATTTTTGCAACGTTATCTTTATGTCCAGTCGAAATCGATACTTTAACATTTTGATAAAATAATTGGAAAACCGGGAACTCCAAGTTTGTTTAATAACGTTTTGTACGATTTTTCTCCTTCAAATGTCAATGCATACAAAACACATGAAAAATGAAATCTCGTGTGTACAACTGAAAATTAGACATCTTAATTGGAGCAAGGTCATACATCTTCCACACTTGTTGGAGAATCTAACAACATCTGAACACCCAGTACACACTGCCCAGGGAACATGCACACCTCTGAAGACACTGTATAGTCTAGCCCATCTCATATGATTGAGATGCTAGTCTTTTATTTCACATAAGGTGGTGAATCATTGTACATTTTAACCGGATGATTTGCCTCAAATATTATACTATATATATTATAGGAAACACCTAATAAACAAGCTGTACGGGTGAAAAACTGTGGGTAGTTGGTATGTTTCTGGCCCAAAACAGGCTGTTTTCTCTGGTTACGCTTGTTTTCTTCACTTTTGTCGGTTTTCTTCACTCATAAGAATGACTGCTGTTAAATGAATGAACTATTCTTAAAACATCAACACATGAGTCGTGTATAAACAAGCTGCATTACAGTATCTTGATGTCTAAGATTTTCATTCTTTTAGCAAATATGAAAGCTGTATCTGTGTTTACTTTTGCCATGTCTATATACACTGTTTAATAGACAGGTATTTTGTGGTAGGCTTTCTTTAGCGCACAGACAACTCCATTTTCTCAACATAGAACATTGTGGTATGTGCCAAATGTTCACCGTATTTACATAAACCCAAAAACCAAAAAACTACTTTTGTGTTTGCGTAAAATGTTGTCATTCTGTGATAAAACAATGACGCATCATACCTTTCTGAAAATGTTAAATTTATATACGTATACATCAGATAAACTTTCAAAGCTTTGCAGTTATTACATGTATATCGGATAAACTTTCGAAGCTTTCTAGTTATTACCATTAGATCTTGAAAAAGGGTGACAACAGCAGACCCTCAATACCGTTTTCCCAAATTTATTTTCGTCCCTTAACATTTAGCTGCTGTTATAGTCATAATCCGATGTCAAAATGCACCGAAGCGCAATTTGAGACACTTATTTTAATGGGGTTTCCTCACAATGTACCGTGTTGTTTAGGAGTTGTAACTGGCTGTAGTGAGGAAATTGGCAGTGGAATATGGCCAAAGAACCACCATATTATGTATTGAAATCATTGAAACAGCATATGTCCCGGTAACTTTTGACGACGCAGTCGCAACTGTTCTGGTAATGATGAAAAGCATCTCGAAGCCCCATGAAAAATGGTAACAGCAATTTTGAGAACATCTGTTTGCCAAAAGAAGCTCCACACCATTTAACAAATGTTGAATGGACATCGTGCGACCAATTCAACAAGCTGTTAGTATTTATTTATTTACCTCTTTGATGTTTAACACGGCTAGTTTTATATGGCTAGAGGACACCGCAGTAACTGTGAAAACCATTAACCTTTGACACGTTACTGCTGAACTTTCTAACATGTGACGTATAGTTATGCACATCATATTGCCCAGAGACAACTGGTCTTCATCGAACGACTCTCCAATCGATCACACGAGCGTTGTCCATCGATAAATTTTGTCCCCGTCCCTCCAAGTGACACTGCTCGTGGCGTCTTGGAGATTCTACAAATTCCCTGACCATGCAAGGCAAGGGTTACACTCACACCTTTTACAAAATTGTTAGTAATCACCACTGCATTTTGAAAATACACCAAAGATCAGGGCTTTTGTACAACAATAGCTGCCACTCACTTGGCCGACGGCTTTCCATTTGCTATCCCCACGCTTGATGGATAAGACAAATGTTAAGGGTGACAATGATGTACTTCCGTCTTGATCGGTTATATGCCAACCCAGAACCACTCGGGCATTGTCGCCGAGGGTCTCCATACACGTGATCTCCGGCTCAGACAATCTCAGGTTCAAACTGGACAACCGTAAACCTGGGCATTAGTGCAAAAGACACAACCATTTATTATAATGGTTAAGCACAGACTTCTTGGCTATGCTATGAATGAATGAATGAATAATTATGGCTTTACGCCACGTCGGTAGTATTTCAGGGTATGCCCTATATGTGCTATGAGGTTATGTATATTGCTGATTTTTAAACAATACGTTCTACATAGACAAGATGCACTGAATCCCCTCCCCTGCCGAAAAAAAAAAGAAACAAAAAAACAACAACAAACCTGTAAACCCGAACCATCATTATTTGCATTTTCCTCACACACAAAAGAAAGCAGGAGCCAAAAGCTTTAAAAGGTTATTTTCAATTCAATTCTACACTCCATACTGTAACAGTAAGTCAATAATTTTCGACGAGTTAAAATAAATTAGTTATGGGTGTTAGCATCATGGCAAATTACCCAATTAAATTAGTGCATCAATACCATGAAAAACTACATCACATTGTTAAGACAAATTACTAAGAATCGGATGGACAAATTGACACAATCTGGGATTGAGCCACGGCTTTTTTCCTGACACCATATTTGAATTTTAAAGCAAACCAAACCTGATTTTACACCACATTGCACACACATTAAATGTTCACAGAATTCAGTTTTACTTACCACTGGTACGCTGGTACTTTGCAATTTCTTTGAATAACACCGCACAACTTTCCTGGCATTGGGTGTTTATCTGTAAGCAAAGAGGTACGATTAAACTTGAATGTTAATGGTTTAGCATCCTGTAAGTCGGCAGTGTTCCAGCCATATATGTTTTGGCCTGAGTTCAGTACTGGAAACTGTGGCTTGATTCTATCTACCGATTAATTAAGGATTTCGAGCAAATCAGTATTACAGACACACATTACATCCGACACTCACACACACACAAAAAGAAAACAAGTTAATAAAGAAATAAAGGATGAAAATGTATAAATAGAAACATAAAATCGATATTGTGGTGTAGATAGATATCAGTTGAATCGAATCATGTTTTTTCCCTGTATATGGAAAGGCGGTTGAATTGTGTATTTTATTCACACGTTTCCGTAAACTGTTGGAGTCACATTGCTTTCCAACAAGGAATTGAGAGCTGATGAATTATTTTTGGAATTCAGATACTGAGGCCTGGTAAAATCGAAGCCTAGACATATGTAATTATCCAGCAGACACCTTCATAAAGAGGGTCTGTGTTAAAGGGGCGAAGAGAGAACGTCATCTGACATGGGCAATTATGCTCCCATAGAATAAAAGTCTTCTGGGAAAACTGTATATGTGGTAAATAGACGCCATATCCACTTCCCCCAAGCTCATGGAGGAAAATCGCTGCCGAGTCAGTATAAACCAAGATTAGGCTGACTTATTATATTCTGGTAGTCGAATGTTGTAAATCTCCGTTTTCAAAACTCCCATCACTAATTGTACATTCGAAGTGACTATACATAATGCCATTTTACCAGCCCCCGAGCCAGTATGTCACCATCTGTGCAAAGATTGGGCTGACTTGTATATTCTGTAATGTTTTGGTCGTCAAATCTGAAAACTCCTACATTAATGCGATTTTTCCATCATTATATATATAGTCCAAGTGACTACACAATGCCTATTTACCAATTACTATTAACAAAACTAGGTTCGGGGAAAACGATAAAAGACACCTTTAAAGTAATTAATAGATGAATTCTGATAAACGTCCTGAATTCCATTTCATCTGTAATTAAAATCGGATCAAGGGAGATGACAGTTGGAATTAGATAGCAACGGTCTCCAAGTGTTGATTAGATAGGCCTGTTCCTGTTAAAACTCGACTTGAGCATCACCTGTTTCCAATGGAATAAATGTGTATCCCCTGACTTGTTTTGAAATTATCTCCAACAATTCCCAGCTACACCTTCCCTGGTGTTAGAAACAGTCAATGTGCGTTTGAATAATAAATCAGCCGCTAGCTGCAGCGGAATTACAGACCATGATATAGTCGTAGTTATTGTGACCAGTCCTGTCATATTTATATAATAAATTCGATAACGGAAAAAGCCATTGCACGCATAAACCTTATTTGACTCATATATGTAAAATATTGATAAGAACAGCATAAGAATACTAACGGGATTGTATAAAATTGAAAATGCGATGTTTACCCGCATTTTATGGGAATTCGAACTCATTATTACTTGATTTATGGGTTTCGATCGCATCAAACATGTAATAAAAAATAGTACAGAAAATATAATCAGTGTGTCAGCCTTTAACAATCTCATATTAAGGCTATATGTCCTTAGCTCGAGGTTTTCAACGCGGATGTCCTCACCACCGTTCACGCTATCACCGCAGGGTAACGACCAGTCCCGTATACATTATCATCTATTTAATTATATCATGCATTTTTGTTGAACGCCACACTCAATAATTTTCCTCTTACACAACGACTCTCATGCCGTGTTGTAGACGAATAATGCAGGAGTGTTCCGGGTAAACCGCGCTATTTGTTTTAGCAAATTCTATTGAAGGTGCCTAGGGGATGGATAAGTTGTTGCTTTTTAAGCACTTTTTAAGAAAAACTTACTTAGCATAAAAACCATAATTGAGGTAAACTGACAAGAGGCCGGATTTCACCGGGTTACGTGTGATTATTTGTCAACTATCACACTGTCTTCGCCGCTCTAGTTTTACTCTCCCAGCTGTTGTTTTCTGTACTGACAAACATTCCCAACGTTATATGCACACCATATTGGTTTTCTTAAAGAATGTTACCCTGCTAAAGCGACCAACAAGGCCCACGAATAGTGAAAGTGCAGAAATTCTTTGCCCAAGGCCTGCTTTAAACCGACACTTCAAGAGCCCTAGTGATTGAAAGACAGGTCTCATCCTAATTGTCAACATAGCTCTAAAGCTGTTGATCTGTTGCGCCACAAGCCGTATATTTGTGTAACTTCGTGGAGTTAACTATCCTTCAGATGTACAGATTTATCGAACGCTTCCATAAGTTCATTTAACGTGTATTTACATTTTGTCTATTTACATACTTACATCTAGCGTGATACCTACTTTATGTATTTCCAGGCACATTACTGTGTGGTACAGCAAAAAAACCGACATTGTATTATTATCACACGTTTAAAAACGACTAAGTCATAAAGTCATGATCGCAAATAGCATGAAATTATTTATTATCTTAATCACTCCACCAAAGTGAAAGGGCACCGATGCTTCAGGCTGATGATAATTGTACACCACCTCAGGGTTAGCCTTCGTAATCTGTGCGGGATCAATAAACCTACTTCCTGAAAACCATGCACCGGCATGACCTGAGAGATTTGGCAGTAAATAGCGGTGAATTGTAACGTCAGCCTCTAGTGGCCACTTCTTGACCGGATGCTAATACCATTCTATAGCGGCAGTGACAGATTGCTGCCGTGGTCTCTGGTACTTTCCAGCTCAGATGGTTAAAGCGCTGGCTCGCTGCGACTATCAGGTACCACCTGACCATTGACGTCGCATGTTAGAATCCATTTCTGGCTGTGTCTGCTGCGTTTTGTCAGGTACCTGCCAAGGCTCGGTGGTTTACTCCGGGTACTTCGTTTTCCTTTAGCCAGAAACCTGACCTCCTTCACATAAGTGAATACTGTGTTTGTACAGTCACAGACACACGTCCTTGTATAAATACGTCTACATGTCAGTACTAAAATTATAAAAAGCCTTCTTATCAGAATTCCACTTCTTCTTAAATTCATGCTGAAATTTTTACCCATTAGTTTTGTGATTTAACTCGTATTCAATCAGCCAAACTGGCTGCTGTCTTAACGTCCCTTGACCTTTTGGTTCGCCTAAATAAACCTCGTTAGGAACACTAACTTAAATTCTTCAAAGAGAACAACCTTCCTTAAATCCTCAAAAGAATCCACGTAAGTTTCAGCAGGCTGTTTCGTTAACTATCTGAACTTCTCAATAGGCTTCTGGCACAAGCTCATAAGCAGACAAGACCACTGCTTTAACTGTATTGAAATCTGAAGACTGATCTAGTAACAAAGAAGAATAGACCTCTGCAGCGTTACCCTTAAATGTACTCTGCAGCAGCATTGCTCAATACCTTTTAGGCCACTCCAAGCTAACAGCCACTTTCTCAAGGGACAGAAAAAACCTTTCTACATCCTTATCATTAAATTCGGGCACTCATCGAATGTTCCGACCCAAATCAAATCATCACTGGCATCAGAATAGGGCGCCACTAGGGTAAGTGTGTGTGATGCAGTGAGTTATCTCCTAACTAAACACTTTTACGTACGCCATATGAAATCGTATCGTGGTTTTCTTACCTTTGTATATTTGTTACGTTTCATGAAGCTACTGATGGCAAATGTAACACTGCACTGTTATTTTATACCTTCCCATCTGCTATGATATCAGTACTCACGCATGAACTCTCACAGGTTGTCAGATTGTAATTCTTCATTCGACATGGAACGGAGCACTGTAAATACAAAGGCAGAAATATAGACAGCAATTTATTTACGTGTGGTGGAAACCAGACAGTAAGAGCCCGGGGGAGTTCGATTCGACTGACTGATTGGTGTCGAAAAAAGTTTAACGCATGCGACGCGGGTTATCGTCATGGGTGATCAACCAAAGTAAACTACTGAACATTGATAGGTAACACCTTGATCTGACTAAAATGATTGACTGATTGATTTGTTTTTTTGAATATTTCATGCACAGGCCAGTTAGCGTCACTCGTTAAGGAGATTAGGCGGAGTGCATGCAATGTAAGTCGTGGAAATGTAAGTCTGATTCGATTGATTAACTGATTTATTGATTTCTTTCCTTGAATTGCATGAACTGATGGTTTTGCTTTCAGTCACACGACGCCGGTTAGTGTCATGCGTTAACTAGATTAACCCAAATGACCGGATGTGAACCACTGATCTTGGAAAAGTAACAGCCATTTTGGTCTGATTAACTGATTGATTAGACTGGTGTAGTGGAATGTTTAACTGATATCATGGCGATTAGTGCCATGGGTAAAGGACATTAACCTGAATGCTTGGAGCAAACCACGCAGCTTGACTTATTAATCCAAAAGTACATATCCAGTTTGGACCACGACAGGAAAATGAACGGCACACATTATTAATAAATCACAGACGCCTTAGGCCTACATAGATATGATTTAGAACTGCCACATGGGCAAACTCACATCTTCTGTTTTGTCATTTATCTTATTTCCCCTACCCCACGGGCTGATGCCTTGATGATAATTGCTCAGCACTGTAGCCGCCACAAAGTGTACACCTGCCGAAACAACCTTCGCGCTAAAAACGTCGAATTGATTACTAAATAACAGAGTTTGATGCATATCTATATATGTATGATTCACTAGGTGTATGTACATATGTGTCTTCCAGCAGGACGAGTCCATGCCGCCAAAGTGCTGAAGTGTCATGCTGACCAACCAGTCCTGTTTCCGTGTTCTAATATTTTGATGGAAACAAGGGATTAAAGTTTCCAACCGGAGCGACCTTTGGCAAGTTACTGAGGAGTACGCGTAATAGTACTGGTAGAAGTAAAAAGTGCTCTGTAACGAGCTTTAGATTGAACAAAGGACCACACGTTTTCCTGCATAGGTCAAGCCTATTTTTGAATTTTTTTTTATTCTGTTATGATCCGAACAGGCATGGGTCTACACTTATACAGAATAAGTCATTATAAAAGAAGATGTAACTTGATTGAAACTCAGATATTGTTTTGTAAAACCTACAGGGGGAAAGAGTGTGGATGCTATGGGCCACGTGACCTTATGTAACTCAACGCAGTATACATGTATGTTACCAACACTTGGCCTTGAAAATAATCTCCACTTGACTGAGTACCGAATTGAGTGGATTTGTCGGTAGTATCTAAGTTAACTTACGTTGTGACACGCCTGTGTCTCACACCGCCATGGTCTGTACAAGCCGATGTGGTGGGACTGTACACTCTCAGCAACACGGCTGCCATACTGCAAACAAAACACGTCCATGAATTATACATCAAAACATGGTCAAAATGCCAATGATTCTCTGCAGTGTGAACTGTTCACCGCACCAAGAATATACAACTCCACTTAGATGGTAGTGTTGACATATGAAAGTTAAAAAACGTCATTATACAGGACGGTGTTCGACTTCTGCAGATTATGTGGTTGGGCTATTGAATTTCATTCACCAATCATTTACGTATGCATTTGAAACCACCTCATCTCTCAAATTTACATGACAATTTCATACTCTCTGGCATACGAGTAAGATGAGCGAGCTACTCTGAGCTGCAGACATGCGTACTAATCACGCAATTGATCAAGGACACCTATAGTCAGACCTGTATCTTCTCTATAATATAAATATAACGATAATTTAGTCACTTCTAGACGAACGGACATAATCTAAGGAATCGTCACAGTAAAGGAAGACAAATGGAATTCATCACCACACAATCAGCCATCAATCAACCATACACATGAAAATCGGCTGTTTTTCAAATGATGCAGTTTACAAACTGAAACATTTATTTCCATTCAAATCTTCGATTTTTAGAGGGTTTCCCCCCATATATAAAAACTGTTTTCACTTAAATAACACCGCTCAAGTTCTCTGATGGAAGAAACTCGCAGACGCCTTGGAAAATTAGCAATATTTAAACACCTGCAAAACTAGAGGATCTAGCCATATTTAGACACCTGCAAAACTTGAGGAACCAGCCATATTTAGGCACTTGCAAATCTTGAGGATCTGACTATATTTAAACACCTGCAAAACTTGAGGATCTAGTCATATTTAGACACCTGCTAAACTTCATAGGAGCTAGCCATATTTAGACACCTGCAAAATTTGAGGATCTTGCCATATTTAGACACATCCAAATCTTGAGGATCTAGCCGTATTTAAACACAAGGAAAAATTGAGTACCTAGTCATAATTACATACCTGCAAAATGGAGCTAGCCATATTTAGACACCTACAGACCTTTCACAGCTAGCCATATTTAGACACT
This sequence comes from Liolophura sinensis, assembly GCF_032854445.1. Taxonomy (NCBI): domain Eukaryota; kingdom Metazoa; phylum Mollusca; class Polyplacophora; order Chitonida; family Chitonidae; genus Liolophura; species Liolophura sinensis. The sequence goes on from NC_088300.1 coordinate 49,915,878, forward strand.
GGCAAATGTTGAGGAACTAGCTATATTTAGACACCTGTAAATCTTGATGAACTAGCTAGATTTAGACACCTGTAAATCTTGATGAACTAGCTAGATTTAGACACCTGTAAATCTTGATGAACTAGCTAGATTTAGACACCTGTAAATCTTGATGAACTAGCTAGATTTAGACACATGCAAGTCTTGAGGAACTAGCTAGATTTAGGCATCTGCCAAACTCTCCCAGCACAGCCACGAAAGGATCAATCAATACCTGGATTGATTAAACAAAACAGAACACGAAAAATGGCCTATCCAACGGTTATACGCTACATCCTATCGCAGCTAAAATTAATATATCTTGTTTCAGCTTTGTTTATGATCTGTTTTGGGACAAATGACGCTGAAATGTAGACAGTATACACGATTTCACCAGTAATGTATCTGATATGTA